>NC_039274.1:21298402-21443402 GCF_003368295.1 Carassius auratus
CTGCATGACTTCCTCCAGAGTATCTGTTAATGAAGCAGGTGGGCTGCAGAATCCCTCTGTTTAGCTTTCATCTCAGAGACACTGTTAAGGACGTAATTGAGTGAGGGTCCCATGGTTCATACTGTTCATTAACATTCTAGTGTTGTCGAACTGCTTAATCAGGCACAAATGCAAAATGCAAGCTGTCAGAAATCCAGACAGATCTCTTTTTCATGCCACCATCATGGCTCATGTGCTGTCAACGTATAATAGCCACATAACAATGTGAGGAATAACAAACTGTATTTCAATTTCTTCCATCTTTTAAAGGGATAATTTACACAAGATACAGCAAAGGTTTATCTTTTTTTACTCAAATGGGTTTCTTTCTTCTGTGGAAAACAAATGTAGATGTTTTGTTTAATGATATCTATCTATCTATCTATCTATCTATCTATCTATCTATCTATCTATCTATCTATCTATCTATCTATCTATCTATCTATCTATCTATCTATCTATCTATCTATCTATCTATCTATCTATCTATCTATCATCTATCTATCTATCTAATCTGTCTGTCTGTCTGTTTGTCTCTGTCAGCCCTCAAGATTTCACCAATCCATCAGTTCCATTTGCTCTGCAGCTTCAGTCTTTTTAAACGCAATACATAACGTGATGTGACTCACTATCCTGGTTCACTGTCATTAACGTCAGAACATCTGATAAATCAGAAGAGGGCAGAAAAATTCAGTAAACCCTATGGGAAGTCACTTGATATATGTGACTAGCGGAAGGTTCCTCTGAGAGCAGATTACCAGCTGTCTTCTCCACGCTATCGTCTGAGTCACAGATGAACGTCCCGTCAGACACTTTGAGCTGCTGTAATGATGTTGTGTTCAGATGAAAGAGGCTCGACTCCTACAGAGGTTTGTGTGCTGCAACAATGAGATCCGGCGTTCAGTAGCACATCTGCTTGATGGCCTCAGAGTCTGGAAAATATTCAGCCCATTTAGAAGTGCAGTGTTGCATCTTTTCCATTCAATAGCCCTGTTTTGCACACTGTCATCTGCACACAATGGCAGGGGTCATTTGGATTCTTTTTACCTTCCAGATGGGATGTTTCATAATCGAATTCTTATTTTTCTCTGTTCTGTTCATTTACGTAGTCCTTGGCGAAGTGCCCAGGTATGAATGCAGTGAAACAGAAAAATGTGCTTTAATTGTGTAACTTTAGGTAATTGATTGTTTAAGCCACTATTAATCATAGTTCAGAAGCTCCACTGGGTTCTCACTGTTCTGTGAAGCTTTTGTGAACAACCTTTCTGTTAAATCAGAGTGAAACTGTTTATTAGAAGTGTTTATTTATAAAAGTGTGGATAAAACTTTTCTTGTACAAAACAACAAAGGTTTTTCTTTGTAATTCTTCACCAGTGAACATGAAATCAATCTTCTGTAATGGTCACTCTGTTTTCTGTCGATGATTGATTGTTCATTTCTTCTCTTCTAGTGGTTTGGGGATCTCGTCACACCGGTTTGGTGGGAGGACGTTTGGCTGAAGGAGGGATTTGCGCATTACTTCGAGTACATCGGGACTGATTTCCTCTTTCCAAAGTGGAACATGGTGAGTTTTGGTTGTTGTTATTGTTGTTTTTATTGATCAGAAGAAATCGCTGTAATATTCATGCTTGACATCATTTGACCCAAAAGATTTTTATCATAATGTACACATAGTCAAGCTATATAGTGAAAGGTATATGGGTTTCACGCTGTTTAGAAATCTAAATCTCTTAAAACAAGAGCAGTCATTTATGCTTTTTACACACATGGGGTCTTAAGCATTACTTCTAGCAGAGCAGAAAATAACAATCCCATTTGAGGTACTAGAATCTATGTTTTATCTTGTTTCAGCTGCAAAATATTGATAACACCCTGACACTGATTTCAGTTTGGTTCTGGTTTTTGTGGTTCTAATTTAAATAAATACATTTAAACAATGCTTTTCATTTTAAACGTGTTCTCAAATTTTAAAACTGAAGATTATCTGAAATGACAATGTTTTACAATGCCATGTAATGACAAGTGTACATTTGATCTCTCTGACAGTATTGAATTAGCATGCTAAATAGGGGCATTCATGGACTGTTTCATTATCAGCTTGTAAAGAACAAATTGTTCCAGCTGTTTTAATGGTTATTATGAGCACAGTTTGAGTTTGACTTCATGTGCACAAAGAATCATACATTGAGCTCTGTTATCAAAAGCTTCTATTTCAGTCTTGTTTTATTGCCAGAGCAGCCGGTGCTTATGCTGTCTTATTTTGTTGTGTTGCAGTGACACTTTAGTCTGCAAGTAGTTGTCTCCAGATCAATTATCAAAGGACAGCTGTGAAATAATAGCACTAGACTGACGAGTTTCTGCTCATGACAGGTTTTAATACTTTTTTTAATGCTAGTCACAAAATGTGCAAAACTTATTCAGTGAGAAAAGACAAACTACATTCGTATTGCAACACCTCTGTGATAGTCTGAATTAAAACTGCTAGTTTAATGCAGAACTTTGAAGAGCTGGAATTTGTGTTGCCTTCAAAAAAATAAATAACTTGAATTCAAGGCCAGCACACATACTAGAGCACAAAATCTAAACCAAGTGCAATGTAAATGTCACATAGTCTAATGAGTCATCCCAGATTCATTTTCTACATCCAGATGGGTTCATGTTCAGAGAAAGACAAGGCATGGCTTCGTTTTACAACACTCTGTCACCTCACAGGAGTCAACGTTTTAGTGATCCCCTGAATGGTTGTTAAACCGCCAATAATTTTGATGCTATATTACCAGACCAGGTACATCCAAACCATCATGTCATGGTATTCCTGTTGGATAGTAAACAAATCCAGGAGTATTTGTGAACATCAGGAGGAAGTCAAACACATTTCAAAGCTTCTCCAGTCTCTATATCTGAACATTATTAATTTTTCATTGGAGTTTCTGGAGGACAGAGTCACGCTTCTAACTTCTTCCCCTAAAAAAATCTCCCCACAGTTACCATCCGACAGTTCTTCTGAAGGTGTTTCTCTTTATTAGGATCTGGTTATCATTATATGTTAAATGTACTGACGAATGTTATTGCAGCAGAACAAACATCAATGTTTATGACACCGTGGGCTTCCAATGTTTATGACACTTTGCTATGCATTAGAAATCATGCTGATTAAACCTGTTTGGATCTTCTGCACAATTATTAGCCACATTATTTTGATCATGAGCTAGTGTAAAGATTGTTGTGGGTTGCTGGTCATGATTCAGACCTGATGTGTCATAGTCTTATGTCAGTGTATGCTAAGTTCAAGTGCTAAAAGCAATCTGAAGCAAGTCAAGTCAAGTTTATTTAGATGGTGCTTTAAACAATACTATGGAGCCCCGCACATTACATGCAGGAAAAAAATTAATTGTGCGCACGATTTACTAATTCGTTCCCTCAATGTACTAATATGTGCACACGATTATTATTGCGTTCCCTCGATTTGCTAAATCGTCTGCACGATTTAGCAAATCGAGGGAACGCAATAATAAAAGTGAACGAAATAGTAAATCGAGGGAACACAATAGTAATCGTGTGCACGTTTTAGTACATCAAGGGAATTCATTTAGTAGATTTTGCACACAATTAAGCCTACTATTTTTTCCTGCATTCCATGTGCAGGGCTCCGTACAATACAAATTGTGTCAAAGCAACTTTACAGGACTATAGGAAAATAGTGTCAATAATGCAAAATGACAATAATAAACTCTCAATTTTAAGGTTAAAGATAAACATAAATAAAACATATATAAATTTGATATGTGTGTACTTTAAGCTCATACATTCACATTCACATATAATGACCTTCCAATCCATCTGTCCTAGTATTTCATACCTCTCTCCTCCAAACACCTTGGTTATGGGGCACCAACCAAGCAGAGAGACTGTTTGGGGAATGTCATATTTAGGGAGGAATTAGATTTTGATTAAAAAAATAAAAAAAATTCATTACACTGATAGGATGACTGTAAGCATTTTCCTACCAACATTTAGATCAAATTGCATGTATTGTATTGCATGCATAAGGGGAAGGAGTTAAAAACAGAACTGAAAACTCAAAAGTGATCTGACACTGGCCTGTAATAGGTCATTAAAACTATAGGTTCCTTCACCTGCTCATTACTATTTGACTGTAGGTTTTCCTCCACTATCTCGCATCCATCATGCTAGAGATGCTTTCAGAAAGGTTTGGTTTCTGAATACGGCATTGCTCCAAAGCCAGGCATCAGTGCTGTCTCTGGCCTAAAGCGGTTGATCTTCAGGTGCATCTACAGCAGGTGATGATGTTGAGAAGCTAATAAGCAGGATCTAAATGAAGTATCATTGGATGTAAACACCTTGTTGAGGGCACATATGGGCCAGATGGAAGCTCTTCTCATTTCACTGATTTTATAGTGCACATTACATGACTTGCATCAAATCAGCACTGCATCACCAGCTGTTCTATATTTTTCTCAGTCTGTCAGTTTTCGTTGTATTCACATTCACCATAATGCTGTGCATTTACTTGAAGGCCTCATTTGCTATTGATTATGTATATATATATATGCACATTAAACTTGGTTTGGCTCATATTGGTTTGGATAATAAAGCAACTGCCCATCAGAAAATAAGACAGCTGTCACACATTGTTATGTTCCAGAAGACAACCTAAGTGATCATATTAATAGCTTGAGAAAAAAGCTCACTGATTTCTGTAGAAGTCTCCATTTTCTCCAAGGTCTTCACTCTGAAGTTAAATACAAGAGATAAATTATTGCAGCAGTCTAATAAGCATACTGTTTCACTTTTAATGTTTCACAAATATCTAAAGACAACTGTACCTCAGATGTAATTCTGCTGTAGGAAATTCTACCTTTCGTTAGCTGATCAAAAAGAAATTAACGTCAAAGCCATCCAGAAGACAGTTTGATCTACAAATATTGTAAAAAGCTATAGATAAATCTTAGTTGGAACTCAGATACCTGTAAATCAGTGTTGCCAAGTCTGTGGTTTTCCAGTGGAATTGGGATACTTTATCACTGTTAACCGGGTTTTTTTCCATGTCACCTCAACCCCACAAAAAAAGTGTATTTTAACCCTTGGAACACAATTTTTAACAGGGGACCCCTCAAATGCGATTGGGCTAGTTTTGGGATAGTTTTGAGAAGCAATTGTGCAGGTTTTGTTGTGAAAACCTGGCAACCCTGCTGGAAATATTCTCTGTATGGATTTGTTTGACTTTGTAATCGATCAGGGTCAGAAATTAACTTTTCCTTTAAGGGGCAACATTTGCCTCCAGGAATTTATTTCCAGGGACATTTTTATATAAAGACAACTTTAATTATTGTCTTTAAAAAATAATTATTAATTATTAAAAAATAATTATAATATTTAAAAAAAACTGTAAGTTTTTTTTTTTTTTGGTATTTTTGCTCTAAACCCCCATTTATTTCTGACCCTGGAAGAAACCAGGATTCACTATGTCAGTAAAAAAAATCTTATTTTATTGACATAAAATTATGAATGATTCTGATGAACATTTGTTTCTTGATTCATACGTTGTTTGTTTGAGCTCAAATCCCTTGATTAAAATATCCTGCTTTCTTGGATTAAAGTCTTTAACATGATTCTTAATCAAGCTGCCAAAAGCTTTAATGGGCAAGAATTATTCATAATGATAGAAAATAAAGGTCTAATAAAACATTCAGAGAATCAAAGCCAGACGTGTTTATAGCAGCTGATAGTTTGATGGCTTTCTCTTAGTCACACACTTTTACCAAATACATAGATGAGAAAATAATAAAATATTAATTTAGTGTCATTTTCAATTTGATAACTCAAATTTCTCCAGATATCCCAGTGTGGAGATGTTCTAGATATGAACCTGCAGTATAATGCCTTCATATATAATTCATGCGATTCATATTTCATCCATTTTCGTGTACGGTAACTGGCAAACCGCCACATTCAAATGAGTAGCAGGAAAAATGTTTATTTTCTGATTCTATTTTTTTAAAGTTAAAAAATCAGTTCAGACTTCCTTTAAATAGGGAATAAGCTGGTATCAGAGTAACATCTTCCTCATGTGCTCCAGAATAGCTGTATTTGAGATCGTGACTCTCTGCTGATCCACACACAGTAAATGATGAGGGTCTTTTTCATCTGACCCAAAACTTCTACCTGTCTTTATAGTGAATCCTACAGGGAGACATTTGATCAGAGACCCTCTGAGACCCTCTGCACCAATCACACACACACACACACACACACACACACACACACACACACACACACACGCACGCACGCACACACACACACACACACACACACACACACACACACACACACACACACACACACACACACACACACACACACACACACACAGAGTGTTAGCAGCAGTGTTTCTCTCATGAGTGAGTCGTGTCAGCTCTCGTGTGTTGGCAGTGAATGTTCATCATTTCAGTGGATTGTGGGAAGCTGCTGCTGGAATAAAGGCTTCAGTCGTGACAAATATGAGCTGGATTTTCCTATAACCACTTTCTAATTTCATTTAGAGTGATTTTTACTTATGGACATAAAACAGAAGCTTTTATGTGACACTTTTATGTGTTTGATAGTGTAAAACAGAATAAAGTGTCTGTCTGTCTGTCATCCACAGGAGAAGCAGAGGTTTCTGACTGATGTTCTTCATGAGGTGATGTTACTGGACGGTTTGGCCAGTTCTCATCCCATCTCTCAGGAAGTGTTCGAAGCCACAGACATCGACAGAGTGTTTGACTGGATCGCGTACAAGAAGGCAAGAGAATCTCTCATCAGCTCCTACATGCTCCAGCTGCATGATGGAAATGAATATTAACCTTTAATATTGAGCTGAGCAGAATGAACTGGTTTATACTGTACTCTAAACAGAGAATAAATCAAGTTCAGTGAAATTCCACATTCAGTTCTGTTTTTTACAAACAGGCAACAGAAGAAAAACAATGACTTTGTAAAACAACAGTATTATCGGTGTAAATCAGTCAGTTATTTTAGGACTAAGTCCAGTAAACACCTCCATGTGCTCGTTATTTTTCTCTCAGCTAAAGACTTCTCAGTATATTTTTGTGAATTGTAAATGAAGTCGCGTTGTTATGAGCCTCTTCACATACACAAGAAAAACAGTTTAATTAAAAGCTTGTTTTTTCAGTAAGCCATGGACAGAAACCGTTACACTGAGAGATTTTGAGGTTCTGTGTCCTCTGGGAACTTCAGCTGCACAATAAACATTTCATCTCAGACAAGACGACCTCTAATTACCTCTTTCTTACTGGAACATACTTGAAATAACTCCAGCGCCCAAATATATCCTCTCATCCTGAACATCTGAAAGCCATTAAAGGCACAAAGAGCAGTGAAGAAAAACCATTGTCCTCTGTCAGAGTTCAAACCAGAAAAAATCTTCCATCCAATGAAGAATTGAGTTTTTGCTTTAACTCGTTCTTCAGCTGTCAATCAATGCACAGCCGGATTCTGATTGGTTCTTGTTGTTCCTCAAGCCCCTCCCCTGTTTCCCTGCAGGCTCTATGGTGTTATGAACTCTGTCAGTTAAACTGCAGTGATCCTGACACTCAGCTGTCCCTCATCACTTCCTCCTCACACTCTAAGGACTCTGATATCCCACAACACATCCCATGAGTCCTCAGCGCTAACAGGAAGTGACACTCATCACACAGGCTGTGGAGGATGGGATGTGGAGAGATGGGAATTAGATGCTGTCAAATGAGCATGTCAAAGTCACTCAAAGTCAAAAAATACAAATTCATAGAACTGCAGAAATCAGCAGGACGAGTGTCATGGAGTTCTTATTTAGATGAACCTTGAATAGCTGAAGAAGAAGAACTGAAAAAGAAGAACTGAAAAAGAGCAGGGACATTATTAATAGCTGATCTTTTATTAAATATTAAACAAGTTCTGGAATGGACAAGCATGTAAAATTGTATTTTATTTTAATTTAATTTAATTTAATTTAATTTAATTTAATTTAATTTAATTTAATTTAATAAAAAACTTTAGTTTATATCCTCAAATTCAAAAGTAGTCCCACGACTAGAATTATGATTTTGTCAACTGTCTAGTTACAATTAGATATAATAGTGTACAGACAAATCAATATAAGCACTTTTAAAAATACAGGCTTCACATTTTTATACAGAATATCATTCCTCATTGACTTCTATTGTAGGTGGATTACTGTACTTTCATACTATGTATTTATTTTGTGAGCAGGTATAAATGTGGAGCTTTTACTGAATGTGTGTGTTTCTGTTGTGTCTGCAGGGAGCCGCTCTGATCCGAATGCTGGCTAACGTCATGGGACAGCCGCTATTCCAGAGAGGCCTCAATGTAAGTCAATAGTTTTCTTTCATCTTCTCTCTTTGTGGTCACAGATGATTTCACATGTATGTATGTTTTACTCCTAATGTGTTATGAATATGTTTATAAGGCTATCTTTATGAATTATACATTCTGCATGAATGCAGCTTGAAGAGGATTGTGGCATAATACCTAAAAAAAAAACCTTTCTCAATTTTTTTTTTTTTCAAAAGCTCTATCCTTGTTAAATCCTGTGAATGTGATCTGAATGTGTTACAAATGAATCTCACCATTTAACACTTGAATATCTCAGTGAATGTTCACGTTCTGGAGTCCCCTCAGGTTGCTCATGCAGCCGTGTCGGTTTACATGTGTTTCTTATCTTTAGAGCTACAACAGCTTGTTGTCTTGTCACACGATGGCATCACGCTTGAGGTGAAAGCAGCACAATCAGACAAGTGATTACACGTGATTAAACTGTATCAGATATTGCGTAGATGGCTTGTATTTTTCTGTTTGTTTATAGTCACATGGTCATTTGCTCCAGCTGAAGTGTTTTAAGTTCTATGAAGCTCCTTCTGTGTCCGTCTAGCAGTCAGAGCTACTCTGGAGTGAGCAGCAGATCTTTATTATTGTATTATTGGTGTTTTGGACACCATATGGCTGCTACATGAATCTACATCCTGTAATGTGGTTTAAGGATCTGGGCCGTGAACAAACAGGTTTGAATCCAGTGAGAGTCAATTTGTAAATTAATACATGGGAACAAGTTAAAGGTACAAATCCCTCTTCCTTTAATATGCGAGTTCACACAGATTCAGAGGTACAGATTCCTCACCTTCACATAAATCACTTTTCAAAACATCCATGCTTTCTCACTTTATTTCTGTATGCCTGAGATGCTGTACAAAATCTGACAGATTCAGAGTTGTTTTTTGGGTTATTTTTGTTATTGTGGTTTAATGTTGCTATTAGTGTTTGGAAGCACAATCAGGTCATGTTTTCCGCAGAGCAGAATGTTTTAATGCTTTATTTACAGATGTACCATCTGCATATACATGCTTTATATCACAGCACAAATACATGTAAGGCCAGCAGACTGACTTGTGTAATACACAATTACTGTATGTGTCCATTTATCTTGAACTAGCTACACTAACTGTAAATAATGTTTGGTTCCCTTTCGAGGGAACTTCGAACTACTTCCTCTAGCATATATTGAAAAAACACCAACTTGTTGGCCGGCGACAGCCTCCAACGTCACTACTGGCGCAACTATAAATAAGCACCGGGAGAGCACGTCATTATCTTCTTCATCTTCACTGACTGATTTGTTTGAAGCGTGCATCTGAAAGAACCGGTAAGGGCGATCTTTCTCTGTTTATCATGGCGACAACTAGCAAGCGTTTAGACGATATGTGCATCCGTGTCGACGTTATTTAACACCCGATGACACACGCGATCTTTGCGTCATTTGTTTGGGTGAAGAGCACGCACGCGATGTCTTTGAGGAGGCAATCTGCTTGCATTGTGAGCATTTTTTCAATGGAAAAAGCTCCGCTATCATTCGTCTCTCTTCTGAAAGAAAACGGAAAAAAGGCAGACATCTGCTTCCCGCGGTTCAGGATCTGTCCGCGCTGAGGCGTGGAAGAGAATGAGCTTGTGAGAATACAGGTGGATCTGTCTGAATGGTTTAAAGAAGGACTTTCCCTTTCGCGCTCGTAATAAAAAAAAAAGGGCGGCGGACAAGAGAGAGCTTCGGGAGGATGATGTTATATCTTTGACACTTTCTGATACTGAGGTTAGTGCTCTGCTGGGTTTTTACCCAGGAAAAGCAGGATATATTTTAGGATGGTGAAGAAGCTGAGGCTGAGCCTTCTCAATTCTCCTGCCCTGCGTATGTAGAGTTGTTGGAGGTTATTGAGTGAAAATTACCTTTTGACCATAACCCTCCAGCTCAGGTGAGCCTTTAATTTGTGCATGATCTCCATACAGAGATTAAAAAGAGATGAAAGATGTCTCGCATCCATCGGTTTCGGCATGAAAGTAATCTGCCGACATCGAGGTGATGCGCGAAAGCGGCTATGAGGGAATGCCCCCTGTAGAAAGAGCTAAATTTTAAGGGCCATCTAAGCCCCTGTGGCTTTATTACAGCACAATGCTGGTGGTTCAAGCATATCAGACTGATCTGCTAAGAGACCTGGATAAAGGCAGGGGCCTTTTTCTGATCAGGTAGCTGAGCTGCGCTGCACCACGGATCTCTCTCCGTGCTACCAAGCAGGCCGCCTCCAACATGGGCAGGACTATGGCAGCCATGGTGGCAGCGGAGAGACATCTGTGGATGAACCTGGCAGACATCGGGAGGAAAGAAAAGATTTTCTGCTCAATGCTCAGGTTTCGTCGGTATTTTCGTTGAGACAGCGATTTGAGAAGTTCAGGGAGATGAAGGTGTGCTCTGCTGCTTTCAGATCCTTCATTCCACGAAGGTCCAGGTCTGAGCCCGAACAACATAGGGGTCCTGGCCTTTCTCGATCTGAGGATCAGAGATAAGCACAGAAGGCTTGTGTCGCAACTCGCACTCCTCCCCCACCTGCAGGCAGGGGTTAGAGGAATCGTGGGTCACAAGGAGGTAAGCAGAACCTAAGGGGTATGATCTAGACGAGGCAGCGTTCTCGTCTGAATCGGAGTGATAACGAGGTATCTACTCATTCCCTTTGGGGATTTTTAACCCTCTGGAGTCTAAGAGGTTATCAGGAGAAAATAGCCTCATAACGCGTATATGCGTTAATCGACTTCAGAGGGTTAACTTCTGCTTTTATCCTCCCCTTCCTAATTCCCCTGTATCCACCAGCTCTCCAGCTAATAGAGGTTAGTTGGAATCCTCTCTCCTAACAGTCTCCTATGCTGGACCTATAATGTTTTTATGGTTCTATGTTCATAGCAACCACCTGACTAACGGTCCAGACTACATTTACATTTACATTTAATCATTTAGCAGACGCTTTTATCCAAAGCGGCTTACAAATGAGAACAATAGAAGCAGTCAGGTCAACAAGAGAACAACAACAATATAATAAAGTGCCATGACAAGTCTCAGTTAGTCTAGTATTGAATGCCTAGCCAGGTTTTTTTTTTATTATTATTTGTTTTAATAAATGAAAAGACAAGAAAAGGAAAAGTGCTAGTGTTAGTTGGTTAAGTGCAGGCGAAAAAGATGATTCTTTAGATGTTTCTTGAAAATGAGTAAAGACTCAGCTGTACGAGTTGGGATTGGGAGGTCATTCCACCAGCTGGGCACAGTCCAGGAAAAGGTCAGTGAGAGAGATTTTGAACTTATTTGGGTTGGCACCACAAGGCGTCGTTCACCTGCAGAGCGCAAACTTCTGGAGGGCACATAAGATTTAACCAGTGAGTTTAGGTAAGCTGGTGCTGTGCCAGTGGTCGTCTTGTAGGCAAGCATCAGTACCTTGAATTTGATGCGAGCGGCTACTGGTAGTCAGTGTAACCTGATGAGGAGAGGAGTAACGTGAGCTTTTTTTGACCAGGAGTTCTGTCTTCGTAAGGTTAAGCTGAAGGTGATGGTCATTCAACCAGTTAGAAATGTCACTCAGACAGGCTGAGTGACTAAAAGGAGGCGCCCCTTGAGCGGGGCTCCAGCACAGGACTGTGGGTGAGTAAATGTTACCCTCTCTGTATATACTTATGTGTATTTAATTGCTGGTGGTTACGTGTCTACTAATAAACTCTGTGAGTTCCTTTGCAGTGCTCAATTACAGTTTTTACTAAATACTCGCCAGCACCAGCCATCCGGCTTCATGTTCCGATATTAGGTGGCTGAGATCATAGGTTTCTGAGGGAGCCTCCTTGATCATCAGGCCTGGCACAGCACTGCAGGGAATTTCATGGATGTCCGGCCAGGTCATCCTGAGTGGTCTCCTGGCCTCTTAGGGGTGCTGTCGCATCTACCTCGCCCGAGGTTTGTAAAATTGAGCTTGCCTCTCCCGTGAGATTCAGCGTCTTTGCGATGCTTAGAAACCTTTAAGTACACACGCTAAGCTTTGTGTACTTTCTCAAAACCACATGGTGGTCAGTGTGCACGTGAACACTTTGCACACTTTCTAAAAATCCACAAGTGGTAAGTTTGCATGCAAGACTCTTCAAACTTTCAGAAATCTTGTATGATAAGGGTTACGCGCTCCGCTTCGTTCCCTTTCTTGAGATGATTAGACCTTGGTTCCTTGGGCTCCATTCAGCCAGTGTGTATTTGTTTATACACCTCAAGCATCACTGCCCTCAACATGAGGCGCTATTTGGGTGATTCTCGTTGTAATTTAGCAGCGTTCCCTTTTTCCAAAAAAGGGTCGCCTATTCTACACTGAGCCCGGAGTTCTCCTCTTATAGAGACTGATTTCTCTGTTTTTTCCCCAGAGCGTTCCAGTATTGTTTCCATATATCGAGTTAATGACTCTCAATCATAATGTTTTGAGATGCAACATTCCATCTATGAGCTGCTCTATCAGAGTGTCACAAGAGCCCCTCCTTAGAACAGTATTTGAAAATCTATGCTATGGTAAGTGTGCATGTGAAATCTTTTCACACTCGCACGCTAGTATTCTGCGTTCTTTCTAAAATCCAATATGGTGAGGGCTTTGCGCGTTTGCTTCATGCCCTTTCTTGAGTTGGTAAAAGCCCCGTTCATCTTGGGCACTACTCCACCTATGTATCCTCGGATACCTATCTAAACAGGGTGTTGCTACTAGAGAACTGTCGAGACAGCTCTTTCAGCAAGCTTATGCATAAGCTAGCGGCAGCTCCTGTGTGACAGGCAAGACTTGGTAGAAATGCTAGGTTCTTAGCCGTATCCCTTTAAAGGAATCTTTCCTGATTCCAAGCTTTCAGCTCTACCCTGGGCCGAGGCCCTAACAATTAAGTTGGGTATGTAGCTTAGGCCTTTTGGGCCGTAAGGGGTACTGCCACAGACAGCCGCCTAAACGTCCCAGGGGCAACTCCCATGGAAATGGTAGAGTTGGTACTTAGTGCTCGCCATGATTCTGGCCTGGACTCCCCTCAGAATGGTGGCGTGGGTATACTGTTCCCCAAAGCGCCTCCTCTATCTCCCTGCCATGCTTCGTACGCAAGCTTCAGACGAAGAAGATAATGACGTGCTCTCCCAGTGCCTATTTATAGTCGCGCCGGTAGTGACGTCGGAGGCTGTCGCCGGCCAATAAGTTGGTGTTTTTTCAATGTATGCTTCAGACACGCTTCACGACGAGGTGTTCCCCAAGCGCCCCCTAGAGAACGCAGTGTCTAGTTCTCTCCCCAGGGAACTATGGTTACATACGTATCCTGAGACAGTTTTGTGCAATATATACTTTAGTAAAATCTTCTATGCAAAGTATATTTTATCTTATGCAATACAACATTTTTTTATTTTAAATAAGCAGAAAGAAACAAAATTATAAAACAATTACATTTCAACTTATTGTATTAATTAATAATTGAAATAAATTAATAAATTATTTATTTTTACTGTTATTGTTTTAATAGTTTTTTATTAACTGTTTACATTAGTATTATTATTGTTATTATCTTTTCTTTTCTTATTGTTATCAGTTTGGTCACAGTTGTATTATTTATTTATTTATTTATTTATTTATTTAAGTGTTTCCAGTTTTTTTTTACCTTATATTAATCATAGTTTCTGCTTAATGCTCAATGTAGAGGCTTATGGAGTTCTAAACTGCTCTAGATCTGAAAGTCTGAGTATTTAAGAGGAGAGACACAACCTCACACATCTGCCGATGATCCAGCTCTTCTCTCTAGTCTTTGTGTGTTCACCGAGGCTCTTTTAATTCTCTCAGTGTCTGTCTTTTGCTCTGTGTGGCATCTCTCCTCCTCCTTGTGTCTCTGCATAATTGAAGCAGCAGACAGTTGTGAATGCTGAACAGCTCAGAAGCAGCAGATGAGCTTTAGTCTCATCCGGACCAGCATTAACATCCCTCTCTCTCTCTCTCTCTCTCTCTCTCTCTCTCTCTCTCTCATCTTTACTGGTAAATGGTGGATGGGCTGCTGATGCAGGTGGATGAATGTTTCTTATAAAGAATAGAGGGAGTCATAAATGAGGTCTGAATGGGTTCTGGGGCTCGTACAGCTGACTGGAGTGATGAAGCGCTCTTGTCTCATTTACACACACTGCCCATCACTTTTAAAACCACTTTCAGATTGATCAAATTAAGGGATGTAGGAAATATTAATTCCAGATGGAAATGTGAAATGCTTGACCTATGAATAGCAGAGGACAAGTGCGCTCCTGCCCCGGAGAAATAAAATTCAGTGTGTTACAGTCCATCTCCGTCCTCTGGATGTGATTTTGAACTGCAGGAAGCTGCTTCCCTGGATCTGGTGCTTCATAGTCCTGTTTGTCGGCTCTCAGCCGGTTCCAGACTTGGAGAATGGCAGTCTGTGAGATTCCCGATGGATGTTGTGGGCTACTAATTCGTTCTGAACACAGATGAAATAGCCAGATACTCCTCGTTTCAAGTCCACAACATTCTGGGACACAGAGAAGATCTTTTTTTCCCATCTTCCTCTTCTTCTCCCAGCAGTCCTTCTGGCTCGGCTGTACCGCCTCATATTACTGTTTTCTGTCTCTCTCTTATGGGAACTTTCAGTATCTCCATCTGTCTCTGAGTGATTGATGGGAAGAATAGGTAAACACAGCACCTCACCAAACAATCTACCTCCATTGCCTCAAAATTACTTTCCTATGCAAGAAAATTGTAGACATATTTCTTCTTGTATTACTTTTGAATGAACTCATTTAGCTGGATGAATAATGAATTATTTATGATCTGCTTTGACTGTTGTGGTGAAGGCTCTTGCAGAAAACTCGTGTTTTAGCTCCGGGGGATTTACATATCGAAAGCGATCAATCTTTTGTCTGCCTTTGTATATCATTTGGCTTTGCAGAATCAGAAACCAAATCCGAATGTGGTTATAATATCTAATGAGGAAACATTCAGGATATTATTCTGTCCTGGAGAGTGTCAGAGGAGTAACTAGCCATATCTAATTAGAGTAAATGAATAATTACACACACAAACATCCCACTGGAATCTGTTGAGTTATGAAGTAAGTTTTTAGATCTCTTCCAAGCTGCTGATATACACAGAAAAACGTTAAATGACTATTAATACGATTAATATGCTGCATCTTTATTAATATTAACTAAAATATAAATTTGTCCAAAATAATAATATTAATACTAATAATTACATTTGTTTTTTTGGATGTTGGAGTTCTGTTGTCACTTGAATATCACAAATCACTAATTAGATCAAAGAGGATATATCAATAATCAATCATAACTACTTCTCAGTCAATTCTAAAAAACATTGCTTTCCTGTTTAAGGAAAATAAAATTGTGCAATACTACTCGCATTTTGCAAAAATATGCATGATTAGGGACTCAGGTTATGAGCAAACAATGAACAACCTCAAGTGTGATAAAAGTAAGACTTTATTAACTAGTTTAACAAACACACACAGACACTCATACAGTTGGCACTGGAAAACGCCTACCTAAAACTTCTCATTCTAACATGCCCTCACGTCTACATCACGATGTGGGAAGATTTGCAAAACGCCGCCCAAATATTCTCACAAAGAAAGAAGGCGTAACTTTTATTCTCGCTGTTTAACTGATTTAACGGTTTAATTAATCTTTGCATTGTTGTTGCGACGCTGTGTTTCCTTGTGATAGTGAAACCATTTTGTTCTTCCAAAAGAGGACACAACTTGAAATGAGTGGATAAGTTGTAATAACACCACTGTTCCAGAACAGTTCAACCCAAATATTCAGATATGAGTTGCACATTTTATGGAGGACTGTTTCCTGATCCTGGGTAAGAAAACTACAATGCTGGCTGTTCTGACTCACAGTCTTTAAATAGGATTACATATGTAAGGATTTGCCACTGCTGATTCAAATGTGAGTTTTGAGCAGTATAGAGCAGGGGTACTTGTTTGTCGTTTCTCCGATCACAAATACAGACATGGTTTTATGTTTAAATGGCGCAATGAATCGCAATGCATAACAAGACAGTATAGTTCTCAATTCTAAAAGTCAGCAGTTCTCAATTCCAGTCCTCAGACCCCCCTGCTCTGCACATTTTGTATGTTTCTCATATCACTTCGGATGTTTGTTCTATTTGAAGGTAAGTGCCCTGCAAAGTGGACATCACAAGTTATCCCACCATGATTCTAGTTGGAAGCAAAAGTATATGTTCCATTCAATGTGCATTGAAGTGTGCGAGACGTGAATTTATTCACAGAGGTATATGATGTCACACTTATCCATGTGTGAAGACGTTATGCAGTGCAAATCCATGAATTTATGTTCCAAAGTGAAGTAACATATTTCCCCCTGCTCAGGGAGTAGGTAGCAATGAACACTATGTAGGGTCCATGTCAATGGGAACACAGTTTATGCGTGGAGCAAAACAAAGAGAGACATGCAACATATGCAGAGTTGGGGGCGCGAAGACTGGAATTGAGAAACGCTGGTATTGTCATTATAATCAGAAAATTATGTCCCCACCGGATGCAACAACTGCAGAATTTCTAATGGGTTTTAAATTTTGTTTTCTCTGTGCTCCGGGACACATGGTATCAGGGGGTATCAATGTATGCTTCAGGCTCTGGATAGCTGGCCAATCAGAGCACACCTCGCTTTTCAGATCGATGAGCTTTGTAAAAATGTATGCATTCCAGAAAGTTGGGGCATAGAGCTGTCTAATCATGAAGCTTAGACAAAGCCAAGCCGGTGTCTGCTTGTGGTGGTATGTAAACAGCAGTAACGATGATCAATGAAAACTCCCGGAGGAGATAGAATGGGTGGCAAATAATAGATAAATATTCCAGATGAGGCAAGCAGGAGCACAACAGAGTGGAGGTATTCCTGGGGTCACACCATTTTTTGTTAAACATGAAACACTCCATCAGGTTTGGATTTACTGGCCTCGGTTGTTCTGTCCATCCGTAAAAAAGAGAAGTTATCAGATGGTGTTACAGTAGTGTCCGGAACTGAGGTTGTGAGCCATGTTTCAGACAAACAAATGATGTTACAGACTCTTATGTCCATTGGAAACTCCTGGCTCTAAGATCATCCCAGCGCTTTTCCGTGGTGTTTCTTGATCCGTCCTTAAACAGGTAAGTGAAGCGGTGTCCAATCTCCAAAAGTCGTTCTTTGCATAAATGATCAGTGCAGACGTTATGTGTGTTAAAAGATAAAACAAAAGCAAACGCTGACAAGCTAAGCAATACTGCATCTTAATCGCAGATGAATGAAGTGGAAAGACCACGCTGAAGCCTGGCACAAGGTTAGGTTGGATTCTTGAGGACTCTTAGCTCTGCATCTTGGCCTGTAGTTTCTGCATCTGAAAACTTCTTCTGAATAACTTTTTTTTTTACTGTGAGGATGTTCCACCCTTCAGGAGGTGATTAAGCCACTGAGGGAAAATGTATGACCCTTTGTCCTCAGGCATATGTTCTGCATATGGACTTTGATTGGATGTTGATGAAGTAACTACAAAAATATTCTGTTAACACCAATAGCTTCCATTGGTATCATCATATAATATAAATTAACTATAAAAAATGCAGCTAAAAGATACCAAACATGGCATACCTGTGATCTCTGTCAACAATAGAATGATCACCTGTTAATAAGTCCAAGGGGGGACGAGGGGTATGTTTCTGAGGGACAATGTGGGACACTGCCCTGCGCGGTGGTGCCCTCACCCCATGGGCAGGCTCACTGATAGTGGTTTACCCATTTCTAGCACATTCCACCTTACATGGTATATTAATAATGCCCTATTCCCCTAATCATGTGTAATTGCTTATGTATGCTCATGACAGAATTGACAGATGCACTTCCACTTACAATTTACTTTAGGCATTTTATTTATTTTTCATTACAATTTATCCACTTTAAATGAATTATAATATAAAATTATAGGATTAAAATGAATTGTAGTTGCTCAACACCACAGGAACAGTTAAAAAAACAGCTAAAAAAGGTCTAAGCTCACAACTCCAGAGGTTCACGGAACGAGAAGGGGGAGCAAGGATGGTGAAATTGCATGTTAGTAAAGGGAGGCGCATGAATATATATCCTGTTTGAAACAGGACACACCTTCTCTTTTTTAATTGATGATGGCGGTGCCTCGCTTTCTCCATTTTTTCGAATCGTAAAGTGTGCATCTAAAAGTTCCTTCCCAGTGTGTCTGGTATGCACATGTGTGCGCTGTCATGACAACAATGAAAAAGTTGACGACAACAACCTAGTCAGCAGATCAACTGAGGGGTGGGTGTGGCAACAGTAGCGTGCTGAACTGTCAAGTAATGTTCTTTTGGCTGCCTGGGACTCGAAGATCTAGAGTGACCAACTTTTTCTGATCAAGCATTGATTATGCGTGACAGTCTCAATTTGTGGGACGCATGAATTGGGTTTCAAACGCTGTGCGCGCACACGCTACGCGGGACGGGTGGTCACCCTAGTCAACAATAGTATGCAATTATAAAATATTCATTTAAAAGAGTTTGAGTCAATACATAAGCAAAACACTATAAGAGGAAAAATAATGAAATGGGGAAAACTGGGTACATGTCCCTACATTTCTCAAGTGGCTATATCTAGAGGGAGATAGTTTGAATTAGGATGGACTGGATAGTACAATGGCACATTTTTCTGTTTAAAAGTGAATTTAGCATGAAAACTCTATATTCCTTTGAGTTGTAAAACAATCTCATCTTGATGTGTGTCTTTGTTACCACGGTAATCACAGGCCTGGTTCTCCCTACCACATGTTTTGCTTGTTGGGGAGGGGTATTGTCAGTGGTGGTTCCAGACAATTTTGATTGGGAGGCAATGGGGGGTCCTGGTCATTTCAAGGAGGGTTTTATGAAAACCAACAAAAAATACAGTGGACATGGCTAATAACTGCATATTTCTGCATCAAAATACATTTTTGTCTAAAAATAGCAAAAACTATGAATTTATTCAGCATTGTCTTCTCTTCTGTGTCTGTTGTGTGAGATTTCAAATCACTGAAGTGTAGTGATATCCGGTTCACGAACGAATCATTTGATGTAACCGGATCTTCTTGAACCAGTTCACCAAATCGAACTGAATTGTTTGAAACGGTTCGTATCTCCAATAAGCATTAATCCACAAGTGACTTAAGCGGTTAACTTTTTTAATGTGGCTGACACTCCCTCTGAACAGGGCCGTACAGAGACCTTTGGAGGGGCAGGTGCTCAAAGTATAAAAGGGGCACATGGAACAAGGCTTTAAATGGCGTGGTTCAAAATATCAATACAGCAATATATTGTGATGCATTCCTTGCTGATTCGCGTATCGATATGGATGATTATGTATTGATACAGCAGCAAATGTTTTGATGCAGTTTTGAAAAAGAAACAATACAGAAAAAAAATGTACATTTAAAATAATAATAGCTCTGGGATTAGAAACTGAAATGTCTTAAATTGTCCCAACCTGATGGCTTTTTCTTCTCTGTTTTACAGAATAATTAAGAACAGCGTTTATAGTAAAAACTATAGAAAACACTTGTGCCTCTACATTTTCCTCTTTCTCACCAGCCTCTGTCTTCTGACTTGCTGTTCCCTGCTTTCTTTCTGTCACTTGTGCCTATACATTTCCCTCTTTTTCTTCCTCTATCTCCATCTCCTCATTTGATCTATTACTTTCCACTCTCTGTCCATCTAGGAACAAGACTCAATTTACTATTTCAGCATTAATATATTATTTTAACCATCTCTACTACTATTGCACCTAATCAATAAGTCCACCTTAAATATTGATACAAAACATTAAAAAACTGATACACTGGAATATAGTGATTAATATTAATAGTACTGTTGTGGTTGTTATTGTCTAAAATTGAACACCTTTGCAATGTAAACAAATGACAGGCTACATTTGTTATTCATATCCTTCACACTGCACTTTGATGTCAGGTATATTATGCAGTTTTTATTGACATTGATATTTTTACATTTATTTCCAGAGAGATATTGAGTTTACAGGATAAAGTGGCCTTGCTGTTGCAAACACTGTTGCTATTGTAGAAAAAATCGTCGTCGTCAGGTGAAAGGTCATCATGTTGGTCATTTTATTTACGGCTTAATCATTATTAATAAATTGTACTAATATTATGATTGGGTGTGGGCAGGCATTCACAAAAGGGCACTTAAGGGGCAAAGGAGCAGGTGCTCAAGTGAACCGGTTCTTTCAGTTTTAAATAGTAAAAACGAACAATAAATTTTTTAAAATGTATTTATTTAAATGTATTGAATTAAAATTGACTATTTTACCCAGTATTTGTATGTGGTATTATTTAGTCTTATTAGAACATCACGTTACAAAATATATGTAAACAGTAGACATCTGATAGGATTTTCTGTTTCCTGTCTCTCGATGAGAGATTTTGGTCACTAAACTGGTGGGTAGAAACACAGTCATTAAAATACACAAATTTAGGCCAAGCAGACTGGAAAATGTCAACACCAACATAAAATGGCTCTGAGTGGTCCCTCGCTGCCATGCAAATGAGCAGAGCAGGTATTTCATACTGCAACAATCTCATTCAGTATGCAATTTCTTCCTACTGAGTGAGACTGGATTGCAGGGACAGTGGTCAAAAAAAGTCAAGTATTCATAATAATACAAATTATATATATATATATATATATATATATATATATATATATATATATATATATATTAGGGGTGTAACGATACGCGTATTCGTATTGAACCGTTCGGTACGACGCTTTCGGTTCGGTACGCGGTACGCATTATGTATACCGAACGGTTCGTTGGAGTAGGCTAATTAATTATATTTGAAAAAAAAAAAAGAGAGAGAGAGAGAAATATAATGATATGCGTTCAACAAGGTAGCCCAATAACCCAAACAACGTAACAGGCAACGCCCCTGACACTCCCGAAGAAGAAAAAAACACCATCTTATATGTTTATGTTAGGCTACTCAGCAGGCGCTCGCTCACTCAGTACGCGCTGAAGGCTCGTTGCAAAATAGCCAATACGTTTAACAGACTAGAAATGAGAAGATCCTCCAATAACCAACAGGTCTGGTGTTTCGGTGCACTTTGGATTCCCTTTAAGCTATAATGGTGATGGCAAGAGAGTGGTGGATAAAAAAACAACGGTATGTCGCATCTGCAACATGACAGGGTACACCAGCGGGAATACAAAAAAAAAAAAAAAAACACCAGCGGGAATATCTGGGATATATGCGTCAGTACTATCTGGGAAAAGACGAAAAAAAGGAGAAACATGCACGCAGCAAACTATCCCTGCAGCATTTAGAAACTATAGCTTACAGGGAATCCAACCCAAACACCAGACCTGTTGGTTATTTTAGGATCTTATATTTCTGGTCTGTTAAAGGCATTAGACATTTTGCAACGAGCCTTCAGCGCGTGCTGAGTGAGCGAGCGCCTTAGGGGCCGTTCACATATCGTGCCTAAAAACGCATGGAAAACGCTAAGCGCGTCTTTCTCCTCCTTTCCAAAGCGCTTGGGCAGAAGCGCTCATGAGGCGTTTTGCCTTTGCTAAGCAACAATGACGTGCTCTCTCCATGAGACGCGGAAATTTCAGCGAAGGATAAATGGATTTGCAGCTCTAAAAATCGCTTGCAGTAGCGCTGCTACTAAATTTATTTCAAAATTGCAATCCATATACAACTATGATCAACTGATCCTTCATCTTGGCTGAGCTCTCAACGTTGTTACGGGAAAGGATGAAGCTGATTGGTTAGTTCTTGTCACATGACCCGCGGTGCGCTTGCGGCATTCTGAAAAGTTGAGATGTTTTTACATTTTGCTGTATCTAAAACGTATCGAACCGAACCGAACCGTGACATCAGTGTATCGTATCGAACCGAACCGTGAATTTTGTGAACCGTTACACCCCTAATATATATATATATATATATATATATATATATATATATATATATATATATATATATATATATATATATATATATATATATATATATATATATATATATATACTGTATTCCAAATTGAATAGTATAGTATAAGGTTCTTCCAAAGATTTTCGGTCTGTTAGCACTTATGTATTTATTTAGTTGGTAGTTTCAGAATGGTTACACCACTTTGACATTTTTTATTTTAAACCACACACACACAAAAAAGTATATATATATATATACATACATACACTAGTGGTGGGCATATATTATTATATTATTTTTTTTTAATCTAGATTAATCTCACTGTGATCTTGAAATTAATCTATATTAATCTAGATTAAAATGGCTCATTCGAATTCTGCCGAAGGCATTCAGAATATGTGTGTTACCCAAATAAAATTGACAAACAGTAAGTCTTTGAGAAGGGGTTTATCAAGCTAGGTGGTGCATTAGAAAAGGGGCTCATCTCCTGTTTCCAAAATGCATCACAAAGTGCTTGAAAAAGCTGTAAACTAATTCCACATTGCACAAGGTGCAAACAACATTACTCCTGTTTCACACCAATGTTTAAGTTTTTTTCAAGTGTGTAGGTGTCAAGATACAGAAACCAAATAATAAATGTAAAATAGCACTGGATAGTCTTCAATGTAAAAATGAAATATACAATCAAACTTAAATTTATTCAGACACCTTCAATTTTTCTCATATTATTACAGTTTTGCTATAAATATCAAAAATTATACCTGGTGTCTGACTAATTTTTGGTTTGACTGTTAAAACTACGAAGAAATTCAGTCAAGAGCAGCTCAGCTGTTTACTTTCACTTAAGAAATAACTGACAGTTTTTTCGAGCATAATTTCCAAGGTGGATATTTTGAGATATTTTGTATGTATTTGTCAGCACAAGAGCAAAAATAAGCAAATTCGATGTTCTTGTGTTTTGAGACGCCTTTCTCTTTGCAGAAGAGAGCTTGGTTCAGTGTCGCTGTCCGTGATACGTGGTTCTCTCTCTCTCCGCACCGAACACAGCGCGCGCCACGAATAACCAGCTACTCTGTTCAGCTTTTCCGTCTTGTCTTGTGTTTGGATGCTTTAATGTTTAAATCGACAAGCGGTAAGGCGTAAAAACATGTGAAAAAGATAAGCTTTCGTGACGATGCACAGTAGTGGCCCGTCAACTGTCCTGAGCATCTTTTTTAGGCTTGCCTCAGCCAGTCGGTTATATAAAATATATATAGTCTCGCGTTATAATGCAGCACGTTAACGCCGATAACGGCCCACCACTAATATACACTCACACACACACACATATATATATATATATATATATATATATATATATATATATAGTGGTGGGAGGAGCAAACGACAGACACAGTGGGTGTGATATTAGGCCTCGTAGAGGCTTTTATTAACAGAAAATTAAACCAAAAGAGAAAATAAACAGGGGAGAGTGCCAAAACAGACATATATATAATTATTAATTCATTAAAATTATACATAATAATAATAATGATAATTGAAAATTAACTTTAATTAAAAAGATAAAACATTCATTGTGGATTTATTATATATTTAGCGTTAATATAATACATAGATACATTTGAGTGAATCTAAACTGTATAAACAGTATATCACTCTTTTGCATCTGACTGACTGACTTGGACTGAAATGGCAACTAGATTTATTTTTAGTCATTCTACCTCTTGCTTTGGCAGTCAGCAGAACACATCGGTGTCAAAATGATGACAACACATTGTGGCGGCCCTATCAGTGGCAAGACTGGACCACATGGTCACTGCGCTTCACTGAGAGAGTGATAGAGGAAGAGGAAGAGGAATTAGTCTGGTTTAAAACAGATTCTTCAGGATGGTAACATGAATCTGGTTCTGCTCCAGAGTCAAATCCCAGACTCTCTGAGAGCTCAGCAGAGCATGTAGAGAGATGAAGGCCAGCTGGACTGGGTCACACTTTCAGGATCCCAATGCAATTTGCTCAGACCTCTCAGCATGACGCCTGTCAACAAGTGTACGCTTTGATTCGATTCATGAAGCAAAGGCTGAAATAATGTCCTTATTAAAGGAATAATTCATCCCAAATTGAAAACCCTGCCATCATCTACTCACACTCATGCCATTTTTTCAGTTATTCACTTAAAAACTATCCATTTTTAAGAGCCAGTGAAGTGTGTCTGTAGTAATGGTATTGAGTTTATCACACAAAGATAGCTTATGACTTAAGAATTTAAATACATTAATATAGGCTATGTTTTTGGCGTACTGAAAAGAGCAGCCTGGGCATTCTGCAAAATATCTCCATTTGTGTTCTACAGAACACCTGCACCATATTAGCAGGGAACATACAGTTTTTTGTCAGCATGTTCTCTTGACTCCAGCAACAGGAAGCGGATTACAGTTGATGGGTTTATCGCTCACGGTCACTCAGGAGTTATCGAACAATCTCGTATACAGCAGGCAAGAGGCTTCCCACCAGATGTTCTTATCAGATGCATGTAAATGTGCTCTCCAGGATCAGACTCCTTCTTCATGTCACCCACCACCTGCATCACTGAGACTGCAGGGCAGAGCAGACACACTGATAATGTAATGTTTGCTGATTAAAGTCTGTTAGCAGTGAAATGAACACCCACCGGTATCTTAGTTTCAATAATACAGCACAATACAGATATTACATCCACTTTTTTATGCAGATTTGTCCATATTGATGTCAAGGCACTTGTAATAGAATACATTAAAGAGGATGTCTAATGCTATATCATGCATTATGACTTACTTAAGTTCTGGATTAGACTGAAGAATTTAATTCTTATAATAAGTGTGACCAAAATCTCAAAAAACGAGTTGGATGTATGACCAGATTAACTCTGTGCCAGTTTTTAATTGTATTTATTTTTTGTTCAAGTATGTCCGTCTATGACGACATAAATGCCGAAATTCCTTGTATGGGCACTTTTGTTAACCAGGGGCTGGTAAATTCCATGGGTCAAAGGGGGCCCCCCCGAGGGGAAGTAAACGTTTTACTCTTGAAGTAAATTCATGTTGCTGTTTTGTATTTTACTCATTCAGTGACCTGCTGATGCAGCATCGACTCGAGCAACATAATCAGCCTCTAATTGGCCTCCTTATGGTCCTCCTTGAACTGACAGCCAATCACACCCAAACATCTGCTGCTAATTTGCATACGTTCAGCTTGAATTGAGAGGATTAGTAATGTTATTGTTTGGGCTTATTCACTTTGTTCACTGTTTACGTCTATGTCCAATTTATTTTCTCTTCCAATATTGATCTCGTACTCTGTGTGTTTGCAGGATTACTTGATGACGCACATGTACGGAAATGCGGCGAGAGACGACTTGTGGAACAAATTCTCCGAGGTGAGATTTTATGCATCTTCTGGGTGTGAGACCTCCATCCATGAGCAGGAATCATTGCTGGGGTCAGTCAGTGTTGAGCGGCGAGTGAAATTGTGTTTGTTCAACCTACTTTAATTCACCCAGCACATCTCCTGCAGGCAGGTGCTCAGAGATTCACGCACTGCATATGGGTCAGAGGCCATTATATAACTGCACATCATCAAATGCATGCCAATACACCACCTACTCACATCAACCCATAAGGGTTTTATGGAAATGCACATGGGAAAGAGTTTGATATGGAGGCTGGGTTGTGTTTGATATATCACTATATATCACTATAGTCTTGCTTTTATACGTGAGTTTTCACTTAGAATGAAAAAAAAAATCTGCAGACGCAGGTCAAATATTGATCCAGAAATCAACCTGCTACATGCAAATGTTCACAGATACTTATATAGAAAGCTTGCTGCTGCTGACTCTGGTGATTTTAATTAAATTATACATTAGTTGACTCTTATCAGCCCCGATTAGTGAATTGTCACATAATTGCTGACAAGCCTGATGAGTCTCTCAGATTATACATGAGCATGTGCCCTTTAGCTCAGGTGTAACCAAGAATAAATCCAAGAAAAATCTTCTGCTAAAGGAAAGTTGACCTATTTAGATGCTTCACTCAGGCCTCAAAAATACAGTTCTGATTAGGTTTGGCATGAGTGCCCCCCTCCTGACAGACACACTTTTTTCCCCAGTGATCTGCTGATTCAGTCTCTGTCTTTTGTAGTAACATAGAAGGTTTAGCAACTGTGTTCATTTCCCATAATTCCTTCAGTTTAGTTACTGAAACAACAAACGCTGCAATGCTAATGTAAAAAAAGTTCCCTACTTAAATAATATATATATATATATATATATATATATATATATATATATACATATATATATATATATATATATATACACACTCACCTAAAGGATTATAAGGAACACCATACTAATAATGTGTTTGACCCCCTTTTGCCTTCGGAACGGCCTTAATTCTATGTGGCATTGATTCAACAAGGTGCTGAAAGCATTCTTTAGAAATGTTGGCCCATATTGATGGGATAGCATCTTGCAGTTGATGGAGATTTGTGGGATGCACATCCAGGGCATGAAGCTACCGCACCACATCCCACATCCTGTTGGGTTGAGATCTGGTGACTGTGGGAGTCATTTTAGTACAGTGACCTCATTGTCATTTTCAAGAAACCAATTTAAAATGTTTCAAGCTTTGTGACATGGTGCATTATCCTGCTGGAAGTAGCCATCAGAGGAACATGGTGGTCATAAAGGCATGGACATGGTCAGAAACAATGCTCAGGTAGGCTGTGGCATTTAAACGATGCCCAATTGGCACTAAGGGGCCTAACGTGTGCCAAGAAAACATCCCCCACACCATTACACCACCACCACCAGCCTGCACAGTGGTAACAAGGCATGATGGATCCATGTTCTCATTCGGTTTACGCCAAATACTGACTTGCTTGTGCAAATTGTATCTTCTTTTTCCTATTTGTAGTGGAGATGAGTGGTACCCGGTGGGGTCTTCTGTTGTTGTAGCCCATCCGCCTCAAGGTTGTGCGTGTTGTGGCTTCACAAATGCTTTGCTGCATACCTCGGTTGTAACGAGTGGTTATTTCAGTCAAAGTTGCTCTAGCTTGAATCAGTCGGCCCATTCTTCTCTGACCTCTAGCATCAACAAGGCATTTTCGCCCACAGGACTGCCACATACTGGATGTTTTTCACTTTTCACACCATTCTTTGTAAACCCTAGAATTGGTTGTGCGTGAAAATCCCAGTAACTGAGCAGATTGTGAAATACTCAGACCGGCCCGTCTGGCACCAACATCCATGCCATGCTCAAAATAGCTTAAATCACCTTTCTTCTCCATTCTGACATTCAGTTTGGAGTTCAGGAGATTATCTTGACCAGGACCACACCCCTTCAATACCATGACTTAGGTGCCCTTGAGCAAGGCATCGAACCCCCAACTGCTCCCCGGGCGCCGCAGCATAAATGGCTGCCCACTGCTCCGGGTGTGTGCTCACAGTGTGTGTGTGTGTGTTCACTGCTCTGTGTGTGTGCATTTCGGATGGGTTAAATGCAGAGCACAAATTCTGAGTATGGGTCACCATACTTGGCTGAATGTCACTTCACTAAATACATTGTAGCAACTGCCATGTGATTGGTTGATTAGACAATTGCATTAACGAGAAATTGAACAGGTGTTCCTAATCTTTAGGTGACTGTGTGTATATATATATATATATATATATATATATATATATATATATATATATATAGGTCCCACTTTGTATTAGGTGGCCTTAACTACTATGTACTTACATAAAAAATAAGTACAATGTACTTATTGTGTTCATATTGTATTGTAAAACACTTTTGCTGCTACTGAGGTGGGATAGGGGTAAGGTTAGGGAGAGGGTTGGAGGTATGGGTAAGTTTAAGGGTTGGTTAAGGTGTAAAGTATGGGTCAACAGTGTAATTATAAATGTAATTACAGAAATTAAATACAGATGTAATTACATGTCGTTTTTAAATATAAGTACAATGTAAAAACATGTATGTACCAAATAAGTACATTGTACTAAATTATTAATTAAAATGTAAGTACATAGTAGTTAAGGCCACTTAATATAAAGTGGGTCCTATATATATATATATATATATATATATATATATATATATATATATATATATATATATATATATATATACAGTATAACATTGTCTTTTGTTTCTTTATATGCCATTTTCTGTGCATTAACAAAATAACTTAATGGATGGAGGTTTCAAGTAACAATATTCCACATATAAGCTACGAAATGCAACATAATGCATAACTGGTCAGATAACAATATTAACAGGCTGTATGCATGGTGCAATATGCTGGCTCACCTGTGCATTGCAGTTATGAATAATACAGACTTATTTTAAAACCATAGCTATATAATAGGTAACACTTTACAATAACAGTACATGAATCATCAAATACTAATACCTGAATTAATAATTACTTGACTATGAACTAATGATGAGTTAAGACATGTATTAATCAAGAGCTAATGAAGAACTAACTTAACTATGACATGAGTCATATGAAATACTGCATGAATAACACTACCTTAATTACATGTTAGTTCCTGCATAATAGTTAATGTATTAATTAACACTTTGAGATAAACTACAGTAAACCACACGTTCTAGAAGCAAGATGTATGAAAATGACACAATTTATAAATTTGCCACCAGCTCTGTCACAAACATCAGTGAAAGACAGTGGATTTATTGCAATATTTGCGTTTAACCTAACTCATCCAACGCACAATGATGCATTCATAATTAAAAACGACTTTATCATTCGGTTTTGAGTGATTCCACTGCTGTCCTACAATAACATTAAGCAGACGCAATTTTCCAAATTGAAATCAGTTAGCATAGAGATGCTGATTATCACTTTTGTTACGTTATGGTTTGGCTTACTGTCTTTATATCAGACGTTTGTCTGGCTCTTCTTTTGGGCCACTATCGCTACTTCAAATGATCAACTTTGCTCTTACCGTTCAGTTCCTTCTCCATCCAAATGCAGCCACAGGTCCTCTTCTCTTCAACTTATTTACAAACCACAGAAAAGGACCAAATACCTGACTTAGATAAGTTGAATATGTATAGAACATGTGTAATTGATAACTTTTTAAAGATGTGCCCCACAAAGACAAATCGTGACATAATGATACATCAACAAGTCATGAATTAATGTTACTTTATGAGTAATAAATGATGAGTTAGTAATAATGTGCCCCCCCAAGTAAAGTCATGACATAATGATACATCAACAAGTCATGAATTAATGTTACTTTATAAGTAATTAATCATGAGTTAGTAATAATGTGCCCCCCCAAGTAAAGTCATGACATAATGATACATCAACAAGTCATGAATCATGTTAGTTTATAAGTAATTAATCATGAGTTAGTAATAATGTGCCCCCCCAAGTAAAGTCATGACATAATGATACATCAACAAGTCATGAATTAATGTTACTTTATAAGTAATTAATGAGGAGTTAGTAATAACGTGAAATAATCTTATGTTGCACCAAAATATCCAAGATGATAATGATGCATAATGACCAGCACTTAAAAAAATAAAAAAATAAAAAATAAAAGCACAGAAATGAAAAGGGTAAAACACACCTTTTATTTAACAAACCTTTTAAATAGTGCACCTTAAATCAAGAGGCATAAGTTGTGTATTACTTGTATGTTACTTTACAAAAAACTCAACATAAAATTTGAAGAGGTTACATACCAATGTTAAAATAAAATCAGGATTTAAAATTGTGTTTGAAGAAATGTTCACTAACCAACAGTAACATTATAAACTTTTTTTTTTTTGATGTTTTGCATTAACATTTTTTTAACAATATTAAAGGGATGCCACACCCAAAAATAAAAATTGTCATTTACTCGCACTCAAGTAGTTCCAAACCTGTAGGAGTTTCTTTCCCCTTCTGTACACAAAGGAAACTATTTGGAAGAATGTTTGCAACCAAGCAGATCTCGTCCCCCAATTACGATCATAGTTTTATTTTCCTACTACGGCAGTAAGTGTTGCCCAAGATCTGCTTGGTTGCAAACATTCTTCCAAATAGTTTCCTTTGTGTACAGAAGGGGAAAGAAACTCCTACAGGTTTGGAACTACTTGAGTGTGAGTAAACGACATTTTTCATTTTTGGGTGAACCATCCCTTTAAGCAACAATATATACCTCACTTCTTTGAGATGTCAAGAATGGCACTGCTCTCTTTCAATTTTTTTATCATGTCTACATTAGGCTGAGCAAGGCACCGTGCAAGACAGCTACCAGCAAATTTTTGGATGCTTTCTCCCTTTTTAAAGGTTGCTCTCATAGCTTTGTACTCCTCAGGATTTGCAATTGCCAACTCAGCAATGGGTGCTTGCATCACAATCGTATTTCTGTCAACATTCATTTTGTTGTAGGCTTCAGCTTTACTTAAACCACCATTTACCAGTTGTAACACTTTGTGGTAGCGTTTGATGGAGTCTTCAGGGGTTCTTACTAGGAAGAAGAAAGAAGAATGTTTTAAGAGTTTGATACAACATGAAGGTGAGTAAATTATATTAATAATGATAATTATTTTGGTTTGTGCTATTGCTTTAAGAAAAGACAAAAAAGAACAAAATGTGGTTATGATAAACTTAACTCTCTTGTAAAACAGGTTGGATCGCTTTCTGTTAAGATCATTTGTGTGTGCTTTATTAAACAGAGTTATTAAAATGAGGATAAACAATGATCACCTTATAGCAGATTACCTTTAAGGTACACAATGTGGCACTTTTTTTGTAAAAAAAAAAAAAACATGTACCTACTGTATTAAATCAGCAACTACATCATGAATCCATCTTCCAAACTATGTTTTTTGTCTTATCACTACGGTACATTTATCACTAAAGTTGAGTACTTGTGTTCTGACTACTATAGACAGAGCAGGATGCCAACCTCTGTGGAGGAGCCCAGTACCTGCATGACTCGTCACTGACAAACACAGAACTATCTCTGGTTACAATGTTATTCTACGAGATGCATGCAGTTTTATGAACTGCTAGAGCACCAAAAGTGACATGGTGTACCTTTAAATACCCATAGAGATCACGTTCAGTCCATATTGCCATCATGCTTGCCTACAAGGCCTTACATGGTTCAGCACCAAAATACCTGTCTGAACTTTTAACGGTCTACACCCCTAGACGAAATCTCCACTCTTCTGATTCAGGTTTTTTTTTACTCTTTATGTTCTGTGAGTGATCAGGCTGTTTCTTCTGTGGCTCAAAAACTAATTCTCTTCCCACTGAGATCAGTCATGTGGACTCTTGGTGTTTTTAAATCTTCACTTAAAACTTATTTTTTCAGGCTAGCATACAAGTGAATATTCCGTTTGTTTGTTATTAAATACTTTCTCTTAAATTTGTTTTGCTGTTTCTATTTTGTTAAAAGATATTAAAAGATAAAAAAGATATTATTTGTTTGTCTTTAGATGCAACCTTTAAAAGGTGCAATATAAAGTTTAACACTTTCTCCAAAAAGCAGATGCGATGAGATATTCTCTGGTTATTCACTTAAAGCCTTGACAATTTTCACTTCTGGATGAACTTTACCTTTTAATACTTTTGATAGAATAAACATACCTCTCCTAAAATCAAACTTCAGTTTCTTGGATTTCTTCTTGTTTTTTCGCTTTTTATCCTTTTTCTTCCTCTTTGCTCTTGGTTCAGATTCTGATGAATCTGAAGATTCTGAGGAGTCTGAAGATTCATCACTGGACTCATTCTCCTGTGATGCAGCAGTAGTGGATGAAGATGCAGTCAGTGCCTGTCTAGGCGAGATAACTGCTTCATGCCTCAGAAGGGCTATGACAAAGAACAAATAAAAAAGGTGTAGAACAAAACCACAGGTAAAGAATACATTTTTTTTTAAACCACAGTTAATTTAGAAAGAGATTTTTAATGTCTCAAATGCAAAAAAAGAGGGATGACCTTATCAATAACCTTTAGCAACCAGTCTTTGATAGGGCATTTGTTACTCTAATATCACACTGATTACAGTTTGGCATTGGGGAATAGGGGCTTTCGCACTAGAAGAACCTTTTATAGTTCCTATGACTATTGGCAGGAGTACCCACTTTTTGGCGTGTTCGCACTGCAGGAACGTGGAATGACCCTACTTAAGTGTAGGGTCTAACCCAGCACAACAGGAACTACCAGTGACATAAGTGTAAGCTGATTGGCTGAACTAACTACAAACATGAAAAACAGTGATAGATGGACTTCTCAACCTTGGCTTCAGGATAAAATCCAACGCAAGTTTGAGGTGACCGAGTGAAACATGATTATCTATTTCTGCTCAGCTAGCAACACTGGACATCAAACACACGGTAAACACATACTTTTTCATATACTGACTACTTTATTTGTATATGAGTTCTATCTAATAACATATTAGACAGGACTGTTAAACTGATAGTAAACTAATGAAGAGAATGGGAGTGCCATGTGCTCAGGCTCTGGCTTTCATAGTGCTGTCAAGTGTCACAACAATTACGGCTTGGGTCACTTTGGAGCGCAACTAAGAATACAACTAAGCAAAATGGCCCTTGGGCAGTGGTTCTCAAACCTGTCCTGGATTACCTCCAGCCCTGTACAATTTATATGTCTCTCTCGTCTATCATACCTGATTCAACTCATCAGCTCAAAGTGGAGTCTGCAAGACCTGAAGTGGATGTGTCACATATAGGGAGAGATACAAAATGTGCGGTGCTAGGGGTACTCCATGGAGAGGTTCGAGAACCACTGCCCTAGACTAGAGGAACATTTAGTTCTAAATAGTGAACATAGTCTGATGAATTCTAGTCCTCCCTGGTGGCTAGCTCCTAAAACCAAATTCCTATAACTACCAAGTGCAAAAGGGGCTAATATCACCCTAAGGGTCCACAGATTTTCCTGTCTGAAAGCATTTCTAATTAAACACTGCAACATACTGACTGGCAGAATTGTTTTTAAAGCAAGTTCATGACCCTATTACGTACCATCCTCCAATCTTGATCTGAGAAAGTTTTTGTCATCGGTCAGAGAGTCAACTTTTTCCTGAAGATGAAGAATCTTCTGCTTTTGTATCTCGATTGTCTGTTTTGCTTTGTCAAGAGAAATCTGTAAAGTGGGTGCACCTAATAAAAGAGAAATAAAAAATTAGGCCAAATTCAAGATACATAATTTACATTACACATTAACAGACATTTATGTGAACCAAGTGAAAAAGTATATATCTAAATGAGAAATTTAAATTCATCAATTATAATTTTTTCCCCTGTAATGTTCACATTTTTAAAATCGCATGTCAATGTAGAAAAGGCTAAAAACAAACCTCCAGTTTCACTGGTTTGCTGTACTGCAGGCTGAAGTCCTAAAATGAAAAAAATAAAATAAAAAATAAACACCAACTTAAAATGCAGCATTTGACCAAACAGACAGTTTAAAGGGGTCATATGATGCGATTAAAATGTTCCTTTCTTTTTGGAGTGTTACAAGCTCTTGGTTAGTTTCAAAGACTAAAGTCTCAAATATGAAATTATATTCTTTATAAAAGTTAGGTCAATTACTCCTACCTAAAACGGCTCGTTCTTACATGCCCCCACATGTTTGTGTCACAATGGGAAGATTTGCATACTGCCACCAAAACGTTCATGCAAAAAAAGGCAGAACTTTATTCTCTGTTGCAGCTGCTGTCATGTCTTGGAGATGTGCGTTTTGTTGTGAAAGCGAAACTACTTCGTTTGGTCTTCAAAAAATGGACACAACTAGAAATCATTGGTTAAGTTGTATTTCAACTCTGTTCCAAAACAGTCCAACCCAAATATTCAGATGTGTGCTGTGCATATTGTGGAGGACAAAGAACGTTTCCTGTGAGATTAGCCTACTATGCTGTTGTCTGGTTCTATAAAGTGTGGCAATTACAACTTTGCAAGGACAGTCTGCATGTACGTTTACATATTTAAAGACTGTGCCACTGATGATTCAAACGTGACTTTTGAGCAGTGAAGAGTAGAGCTGGTTTGTTGTTTCTCTGATCACTAAGGCAGACAAGGTTTTGTTTTTACGCAGCGCGATACGCAACATGCAAAAATACAGTAAAAGTCATTATAATCAGTAATTATGTCCCCACTGCATGCATGCCCGCCCTTGCAAGGGGTTTATTGTTTTTGTGTTGTCGTGCAGGGACATGGTATCACTGTATGGTGAGGGGCATAACAATTCCATCACACGCTTGAGGTATTCAGCCAATCACATCACACTGAATAGCTGGCCAATCAGAGCACACCTCACTTTTCAGGCCAATGAGCTTTTTAAAAAAAAAAAAAAAAAAAAAAAAAAAAAGACTTGTTTCAGAAAGGCGGGGCATATAGGAGCAACAATAATGTACATTGTGGAAAATAATGTTTTTAACCTTAAACTGCATAAACGCATTGCATTACACCAAATACACAAAATGATGTTCTTTTTAGCAACATCATATGACCCCTTTAAACGGTTTTAACTGTGGCATAAAACAAACATTTCGATCATTCTCAGGAATACTTGAATGGACGCTTTGAGATAAAAAAATAAAAAATAAATAGATGGGTTTTATGTAGTGTATAACATTATAGGTAGTTGGATGGGTAAACTTCAGTGAGCAAGCCCATTACATTTTTATGAAAGCCACATTATTATTTTGTATTTTGCATAAACATAAATGTATTTTTAAAAGCCCTTAAATTTTACTTTGTCTTTATGAAATTGACATGGGTATTTACACATTCACGTATATTTTTTCATGCTAATATTTGTAATGGATAATAGCTACACATACCACAGTTATTAGGGTAAATCTACTTGTTATTTTAGTTTTACAAAAAAACAGAAACATTTAGAAAATGTGCAAACACTTTATGCATACGTGGAGTATACTTTTTATACCAAAATACTGTTTGATATATCTGTTTGAATTAACTTCCCACTTCACACATGTACAGTATCAGCAATTGTATTGAATTACTTGCCTTCTGATGAGTTTGATGTATTTTCAGTCTGAACATTCTTGCGTGCAGATACAACTATGGGAGAAGCAAGCATAGTTCAGCATTAAAAAAAAAAAAAAAAAAAACACCTGAAACAGGTGCAACCAACATTTGGCTTTATCTCACATTATTAGGCTAGCCAACTAAATCTCAAAACCGAAGACAACAAAAAAAAAATCTACTGGTAGGATTTTTTCCACCGGCATGTGACATTTTTAAACAAGTGGTTCATTCATAAATCTACAAGATCTTATTTTTTGATCATCATTCTTAATCCGGTCTGGATGTACTCGGACAACAGTGCCATTTTCTCAATTTTTGTTCAAAATTGTTATTTTTTAATGAAACTTGCATTCAGTGTTGATAGAGAATGCACCATTTAGTAGTAGGCCTATCTGTGCTGACTTTTCAATCCCTGTTATGGGCAAAGATTTTATTAAGCTCCTATTTGAAGCTTTTTGAAATGTGTGAAGGCCACTACGAATTAGAAATAGAAACTGTAGACAGACGAGGTTTATGCCGTTTATAGCGTAAATTCTATTTGCCACACTGTGCAGAATTTTGCCGCACCTTGCATAATTCAACCAGTAAAATACGTTATTCAATTAGTAAATAACATCAGATATAATATCAGGTAGTTATCTAAATAGCAGGAAACATTAATAAAGTTTCTTTAAAAGTGCATATAGTAAGTTACAACAAAGTATATTTGAAATTAACAGCATTAGGTTTAAATACATAAAAAAGAAAGGCATTGTTTCACAAACATGGCTTAGATTAAGCCATTAGGCCTCATTTAAATCAGGATTTTTAACTACCTTTTATAAACGTGCCTTAGAAATAAAAACATTACTGGTAAGAGAAACAATTGCCCTGAAATATTTAAGATATGTCAGTGCAAGATGTTTTCATTTATAACAGGTCACACATGCATTTTAGACTGGGTTTAGGCTCAAAACCTTGTCTGTGAAACCGGGACAATGAGTTAAGTTACCAAAATCTAACTCCACCCAGGCAGCCCAAGTTTGCAAGCCTTACAAAAATAACGTTACACCAAACAAAAGACTCTGTTACAAGTAACGTTACTTACCATATTCATCTGATCTGTATTTGTTGGTAACTTTCCTCCCACAGCGCGTTGCTTTTCTTTTCTCATCCATCTTGCTCACATGATCTGCTGGTTGGCGCGAAGCGGTGGTTAATGGCTCGATTAGCGCCACCCCATCGTCCTCGTCGATTAGGGACATGGTTTGGATTGTAATTACTGTAATTCCCCCTCTAAACCCTACGTGAAGTTCTGGTGCGTCTTGGATATCTTTACAGTTATCCCAGTTTGTATATACTTCCAAAGACGGTGCAATACCATCAAGTTTTACCTGGGTTAAAATTTTTATTATGTTTAAGCCCCCCTGCATGATTGAAGCAGGTTCTGATATTGCACCGGAAATGGGCGGGGCAATCTCTGGTGTTTTTCGTGCCACCTGACCCGAGATTAATTTATTATTAGCGCTAAGTGTGGTTCTTCCTGGTTAGGAGCACGCTCATGGACGTGAATGAAGTCAAGTGTGTTTTGGTAAAGAATAACAGCAATGTTGCATTCAAAATTTTTACTTTTTTCGATTCAGAAGCCCACAACTAACAGGAAACTCAAACTCATTAAATGGCTACAAAGCAAAAAGTTACTAGCAAGGAGAGTAAAGTGCTCAAGATGTGGCCATAATATGAGAATGAAGAGAGCTACATCTCGAAATCTCGACGGTTTTCATTGGTGAGTTTAACCGATTTGTTGTTCACATATTGCTGAAATAATTTCTAGGGATGTTATAGGTTAACAAAGAGGAAACAATATTTTCTCTAAATAAACAACTTAACATTAACGTTATTCTATCAAGCTACGTAGTTAGAATGGTGTAAAGGCTTGAGATTGGATATATATATATATATCTCTCTCTCTCTCGAACAAGCCTATCAACAGACTCGCGCATTAAGTTACTTATTGACATGAGGTTGTTGTGCTGCATGGTAACGAAAGCATATTGGTTTAATTAGGGGTGTGACGACGAGACAGCCAATGTGAAACTGTCGAAATAGACCTTGCTGAATCGTTGTTATACAGGAATACGATTGCGTGGGTGTTTGAATCTAGATCGCCAATCGCCATCTTTAAGTGATTTAAAGCAGCACTATTTAACTTTTATGCGCTCTAACGGTTAACAAACAGAACTCCACGTGTCCCGCGGAAGAACATTCTAACCGGAGCAACTTCTCTAAGTTTGTCTATGGTGGTCCACGCAGGTATGTGTTAATGTTACTCCGCAGTGGTGACGACCGAACAGGCTACAATAGTCCAAACATTAAGTGTACCGTAGTGATTTGGGATGAGACAAAACGTTGTTTGGAAGATGAATATAAGTGGCCAGATAAAATAAAAATACTAAAGTAAATTAAGACTAAATAATTTTTATGCTCCATTTACACCATTCAGGCTTAATATTAAATTAATAATTGTTAAAAAGTAAAAGTGAAAGTAGTAAGCTTTGCACTTGAAACAAAGACCGCATTAAAGAAAAGACTGCACAAAAGCTTCTTCCTGCTTTGGCAATGGGCTTTACTTCTGCAGAAGTAGTAAACGCATTGGCTTTTCATTTTTGGGGAATTTTTTTTCTTTTTACCACTATTTATTAATTCTTAGTCCAGGTAAAATACTGTTGTCTGCATAACCATGTTTTGACATTTATCACCATCACAGGATGTGCACACATAAAAGTCATCGAGGCAAGAAAACCAGCCGATCAGTGCGAGTCGGGTCTCTCTTCGAGAGATCAAAACTCAGCTTGTCATCTTGGCTAATATTCATTTACAGGTGAGTCTGTTGTCGGACAGCAGAGATGGAATAGTAAAATGTTACAATGTTCCAAGTTTGATTGTTTTAATTTCAACAACTCTGCTTTTCCCATTCTGAGTCAGCATTGTGTACCTCACAGGTTTGCTCAAGGATTGCGGATTAGACAAATTGATATGATGCAAGATGGCATTGCAAAAAGTTCCAGAACCCTCTCTAAGATGGCTCGTATCATGAGGAAAGTTTGCCACTGTGCTATAAAACGATACAGACGAAGACATGGACAAATGATTGGAAGTGCTCGAGAATTTGCTGTTCTTGATGAAAGTAACTTCCGTCATAAACGAAAGGTAAATTTAGAACCTGTTATGCAAATTCACACTGCAGTTGCCCACCACTGTTGTCGTTTGAACGCTTCTATATAATATATATGAATTCTGCTAATAAGAACAGTGTAAAACACACTGATGATTAATGAGCTGCTGGATTCATGAATATTAATCAGGTTGTGTGCATTCTTTCAAACTGATTAGCTGAAATCAAATCAGTGACCATAATAGGTGAGCGCCAGCCAATGAGATTGTCGTTTGCACATTTAGTTCCGCTCAATAATGGAAAACCTGTCAGTTCTTTAAAGCAGGAAAAATCCAAAGGAACTCCGTTATTTTAACAGGAAAATAAACACAAAATATCATTTACATGTAATGTGTCAATTCTTCATGTGTACATATGACTTTCGTGCTCTCTGCTTTGTGATGATGACTCGTGCGCCTTTACACTAAAGTTTACGGTACATCAAATACAGGTGTGCTGTGCATCCATTGAGATGACTTGAAAATAGAACCGATCCTGAAACTCTGAAGTGCTCCATCTGAGTGTTTGGCAAGTGAAAATATATTTGTGATAAACCTATACTTGGCCTTCAACTTACTCACTGGCGAGTAAAATCTGAGAGTTTATTAGCCTATTGGCTAATATTATATATCATTTAGTCGCCCAGAGTGAAGATTAGTGGGTGATTTACTCACAATGTAGAGAGTTGTTCAAATGAAAAGCCCCCAATGTTTATGATGGATGGATGGGGATAGATGTACTTTCTTCATCTTCATACTTCTTGGTCTGCCATTTATAAAGCTCCTGCAGATTTTCCTTTAATTTCTCACCTTTTTGTATGTTTAAACATGTTAAATGAACATAATTACATAATATTGTAGTATTTCTCTTTTTAATTAAATATTTAACTTTTTACAGTATGGACGAGGGAGAGCATCAACAACATGGAGGCGAAAAAAATGGGTCCTTGGCATGCTAGGTGTGAGGGATAAATGCAGACACCCAATCTTGCGGCTTGTGAAAAGAAGATCAAGACCTCATCTAATCCCCATAGTTGTAAAACATGTGCGTCCAGGCACTACCATTATTTCAGATGAGTGGAGAGCCTACCAGGGGGCTTTGGCCAATATGGGCTACAAACATTTTACAGTGAACCATTCCCAGTGGTTTGTAGACCCACACAGTGGAGCTCATTCACAACACCTTGAAAGAGCTTGGTTGACATACAAAACAAGTGTATGGAGACTAAGGGGGAACAGGACAGAGAAAATGCTAAAAGAGCACCTCTCTCTCATAGAGTGGACTCATTGGCTTGGTGAAAAAAATAAACGGGGGCCACTTGGGCGCCTAATAAAAGATATTCACCATCAATTTCCTGTTTAGAGGACAACACACTGAACATTTGATTGTGTTTTATGTAATATTTAAGTAAAATACAAGTTAACTTGTCCTCTTGATTTAAGGTGCACTGATATTTAAAAGCTTTGTTTAATAAAATGTGTATTTTACCTTTTTAATTTCTGTGCTTTAAGTGCTGGGTAATATTTATCTTGAAATAATCATCTTGAATATACTGTTGCAAAATAAGAGTCACCTTTGTAGATGTTAATTGAGATTATTTAGATAATGACTTCACATTACGTAATCATTAACAACTCATAAACTAACATGAATTCATGACTTGTTGATGTATCATTATGTCATGACTTTACTTGGGGGGGGGGCACATTATTACTAACTCATGATTAATTACTTATAAAGTAACATTTAATTCATGACTTGTTGATGTATCATTATGTCATGACTTTACTTGGGGGGGCACATTATTACTAACTCATGATTAATTACTTATAAAGTAACATTTAATTCATGACTTGTTGATGTATCATTATGTCATGACTTTACTTGGGGGGGCACATTATTACTAACTCATGATTAATTACTTATAAAGTAACATTTAATTCATGACTTGTTGATGTATCATTATGTCATGACTTTACTTGGGGGGGCACATTATTACTAACTCATGATTAATTACTTATAAAGTAACATTAATTCATGACTTGTTGATGTATCATTATGTCATGACTTTACTTGGGGGGGCACATTATTACTAACTCATCATTTATTACTTATAAAGTAACATTAATTCATGACTTGTTGATGTATCATTATGTCATGACTTTACTTGGGGGGGCACATTATTACTAACTCATCATTTATTACTTATAAAGTAACATTAATTCATGACTTGTTGATGTATCATTATGTCATGATTAGTCTTTGTGGGGCACATCTTTAAAAAGTTATCAATTACACATGTTCTATACATATTCAACTTATCTAAGTCAGGTATTTGGTCCTTTTCTGTGGTTTGTAAATAAGTTGAAGAGAAGAGGTCCTGTGGCTGCATTTGGACGGAGAAGGAACTGAACGGTAAGAGCAAAGTTGATCATTTGAAGTGGCGATAGTGGCCCAAAAGAAGAGCCAGACAAACGTCTGATATAAAGACAGTAAGCCAAACCATAACGTAACAAAAGTGATAATCAGCATCTCTATGCTAACTGATTTCAATTTGGAAAATTGCGTCTGCTTAATGTTATTGTAGGACAGCAGTGGAATCACTCAAAACCGAATGATAAAGTCGTTTTTAATTATGAATGCATCATTGTGCGTTGGATGAGTTAGGTTAAACGTAAATATTGCAATAAATCCACTGTCTTTCACTGATGTTTGTGACAGAGCTGGTGGCAAATTTATAAATTGTGTCATTTTCATACATCTTGCTTCTAGAACGTGTGGTTTACTGTAGTTTATCTCAAAGTGTTAATTAATACATTAACTATTATGCAGGAACTAACATGTAATTAAGGTAGTGTTATTCATGCAGTATTTCATATGACTCATGTCATAGTTAAGTTAGTTCTTCATTAGCTCTTGATTAATACATGTCTTAACTCATCATTAGTTCATAGTCAAGTAATTATTAATTCAGGTATTAGTATTTGATGATTCATGTACTGTTATTGTAAAGTGTTACCAAGAAATCCGTATTAAAAGTCAGATGGTATTGTGTTCTTGGCCTGTAAAAGCAAACACGGCTTAACAAAAAGTGAACTTTAACCACATTTAAATAACTTGACATCCTAAATTCTGAAAATGGCTAAGCTCACCGGCGGATGATGTTGGCATAGTTTTTTGTGTTATTATGATAGTGGGCGAAGAAAGAACATTTCGCAAAAATGCTAATTGCTTCAGTTGTAGCACGATCCCTGTCCATGATTGCAAATGCGGTATGTTTACTTCCATTCACACTTAAGCGACTTCCTTTTACACTAAAATGCTTTCCATTTGCACTGAAAAGTTCATGCACATCCACATATGAAATCACTTACATATATACACCGGTGCTGATCATATAATTAGAATATCATCAAAAAGTTGATTTATTTCACTAATTCCATTCAAAAAGTGAAACTTGTATATTATATTAATTCATTACACAGAGACTGATATATTTCAAATGTTTATTTATTTTAATTTTGATGATTATAACTGCCAACTAGGGAAAATCCCAAATTCAGCATCTCAGAAAATTTAAATATAACTTAAAACCAATACAAAGAGAGGATTTTTAGAAATCTTGACCAACTGAAAAGTATGAACATGAAAAGTATGAGCATGTACAGCACTCAATACTTAGTCGGGGCTCCTTTTTCCTGAATTACTGCAGCAATGCGGTGTGGCATGGAGTCGATCAGTCTGTGGCACTGCTCATGTGTTATGAGAGCCCAGGTTGCTCTGATAGTGGCCTTCGGATTTTCTGTTGGGTTAAGGTCAGGCGAGTTTGCTGGCCTATTAAGAACAGGGATGCCATGGTCCTTTAGTCAGAGAACATAACTTTGGACCACTCAGCAGCAGTCCAGTCCTTTTTGAAGCGAGATGCTTCTGACGCTGTCTGTTGTTCAAGAGTGGCTTGACACAATCAATGCGACAGCTGAAACCCATGTCTTGCATACGTCTGTGTGTAGTGGTTCTTGAAGCACTGACTCCAGCTGCAGTCCACTCTTTGTGAATCTCCCCCACATTATTGAATGGGTTTTGTTTTACAATCCTCTCCAGAGTGCGGCTATCCCTCTTGCTTGTACACTATATTCTACCACATCTTTTCCTTCCCTTCGCCTCTCTATTAATGTTTTTAGACACAGAGCTCTGATTAGCTGATTAGAGTGCGCCACCAGGTGTCTCAATATTGAACCTTTTCACAATATTCTAATTTTCTGAGATACTGAATTTGGGAATCTCCTTAGTTGTCAGTTACAAACATTAAATAAAAAGAAATAAACCTTTGAAATATATCAGTCTGAGTGTAATGAATATATATACTATACAAGTTTCACTTTTTGAATGGAATTAGTGAAATAAACTTTTTGATTATTTTATGACCAGCACCTGTATGTAAACAAATAAAGGATATGTTTTTCTTATCTGAACTGCATACATAAGTAAAAAAAAAAATTATGTATGCGTGAGTGTTTTATGGATGTATATGCGCGCATCGAGTTTACATTTATGTGCCAGTGTTTAATAGGTGTATATGCACGGATCAAGTTTAAATGTATATGTGAGTATGTGCAGGTGCATGCACGCATCAAGTTTATATGTATACGAAAGTTATTCACAAGTGTGTATGCATTCATTGCTAACATTATATGTATTGGTATCGATTTCATATTAATGTGCATGTGTATTTTATATATGTATTTTCGAACATCCAGTAGTATGTATGTATAAGTGAGTAATTTATAGGTGTACATGCATGTGTTTTATGTATGTATTCATAAGCGTAGTTTGATTGAAATCCTACACGGCGCCTCATATGTTTCTTGATTCGAAATTTAGCATTATATCACTTGCTCAGCAATTCTTTGCAGTGAATGGGTGCCATCAAAATGAGAGTCCAAACATCACAAAAATGGGCAAGCAATCCACACCAGTCCAGTCCACCAAATAACATCTTGTGATGTCAAAAGCTGTGTGTTTGTAGGAAATAAATACATCAAGATGTTTTTAACTTTAAAACATTACTTCTGGCCAAAATATGAGTCCATGGTCCATAATAACACTTCCTCCAAAACCAATTCGCTGTTGTCCTCTCATATCTACTATACAAGAAAATGCAGGATATGTATGGTGTTCATTGGCTATTAAATTAAATTGTTTCTTAAATGAAATAACATTACATTTAAATATTTTTTACATATCAGGCATTGATACTAAGAACTATTAAGATGTTATATATCATTATACAATTTTAAGATATATATGTATTTATCTGGTCTTTTAGAAAGAATGCAGCATTGTGTGATTGCGTTGTACTGTGAATCAGTCCATTTCTTTAGATATTTTAAAAACAGGAAGATGAAGTTTAGTCCCTACAGCCTGTTTATGTTCTAAATGTAAATGGGAAGATGTGGATGAACTGAATGTGTTAAGAGCCATACATCTTAGTGATGTTGGATTTGTTCTAGAAAACTTGATAAATTCTGATTTTTGTAGATCTAAACACTTACCGGGTTATTTTAAGATTGCTCAGCACAGTTCATGTTGGTTCCATCATTGTACTCTAATGCAATTCACAAAGGCACAGTGGAAGTTCATCACAAGGTCAAGCTTTCACAAAGGTGATAATTCTGTATATTGAAGACATACAGTACACCCGTTTTTCTGTATAGTACATCCATTTAAGCGTGACTGAATCCTTTGAACCAGGCTGATTCAAACTGTTTTCTGAGAGTGTAACAGACAGATGCAGTGTCTTTTATTGAAGAATGTGAACACAAACTCTAAGAGCAAATCTCTCGTTTACTGTACTTGCATCAAAAATCTCAGCTCAGCACAGCACCTCTCAGTCTTCCAGTCTTCCTCCTCTAGTTGCTCAGTACACCGCAAAGGGAATACTGTAATGAGGTTTTGTATCTGGCTTTGAATGCCAGAGGCTTGTTTCTGATTATTTGATTTTCATGTCACTTTATTGCTCAGTTTTGCCATGTACTGGAACATGTGCCCACTTTATAAAAGTCAATTATTTTGCCCTTCAGATGGACTCTTCATTACATCAGGTCCAAACATTCAGTGTGTTTTCCAAAAAGTTCTTAAAAGTATTAGTTTAGATTTGTCTTCTATTATTTTTGCATTCATGAAAAACCTGGAAATTTCGGGCCATTCTTAAACTGAAAAGACGAAAGGCTTTGTAGTGACAAGTTGCATCAACTACTCGGATCCGAAGCAAAAATCTAATGAGTGGAAAAATAAAAAGGAAATTAAAAACATTGTCTGAAAATATTCATATCTAATCCAATTCCTGGAGTCCAAATTACACTGTTACAGCTATTATGCGATCTAAACATGTTTTTAAACAAGATCATACACCAGTTACAGGTTTCAGAACAGTTAATGATGCTAAGAATAAGGCATCAACATCATAATTTACTCTATTTTGTGCTAATGGTGTGGAATGTTTTACCTTCATCATATAAATGCACTGTTATTATGTCAACAAAAATGACACCTCTATTACTCATATTAAATGGCAACCAGCAGGATACGTGCTCTCAAATTGAATATTAATTTTCAATTCAATTCACGTTTATTTGAATAGCGCTTTTTACAATACAAATCGTTACAAAGAAACTTTACAGAAAAGTATGTTTCTACAATATTTAATAGTAGCTTATAAGTGGGTGACTGTCAGTTTGTGCACGTATGACAGGATTTTAAAAAAAATTAACACAAGACATAGTCAGCCAGACGATGAACATTATTAATATTATTAATAATTAATAATTATTATATTATGCAGTCACACTTGTAGCAATATTTGTTAGTTCTGTTTGTTGATTCAGGGTTAGCATCATCTGGGGTCCTCTGGGGGTCAGCATCATCTCTTCTCAGGTGTTCTGGATCCAGACTGGAGCTTGTGTAAATCCTAGTTACCACGGGATGTAAATCCCGTGGCGAAACATAGAAACAAATAGAGACATCATTAGCATAGCTGCTGATCCAACAAAGTAAAATTAATTAGTTTAACCCAAGCTAAAGAATAAGAATGCACATTTGATCAGATGCAACTACACTCACAATTTAAGAGATACATTATTTGAAAGCTTAGCGAAAGGGATGCGTTTTTAATCTAGATTTAAACAGAGAGTGTGTCTGAACCCCGAACATTATCAGGAAGGCTATTCCAGAGTTTGGGAGCCAAATGTGAAAAAGCTCTACCTCCTTTAATGGACTTTGCTAGGAACTACCAAAAGTCCAGCGTTTTGTAACCTTAAGGAGCATTGTGGCTGGTTAGGTACGTAACATAGGAAATATGATTTTCAAAAGACAATTTGCTGTCTAATATAACACCCAGATTTTTGACTGTAGAGGAAGTAACGGTACATCCGTCTATTTGCAGATTGTAATCTACAAGATTCTGTGCAGTGTTTTTCAGTCCAATAATTAATATCTCTGTCTTAATCCGAATTTAATTTGAGAAAATTATTTGTCATCCAATCTTTTACATTTTTAAAATACTCTGTTAGCTTAGATAATTTAATAAGTTTTATTTGGTCTCATTGAGATATATAGCTGAGTATCATCAGCATAACAGTGGAAGCTAATTCCGTATTTTCTAATGATATTACCAAGGGGCAACATATGTATTGAAAATAGAAGGGGACCTAGGACGGATCCTTGTGGCACTCCATATTTTACTGAAGATAAATGAGATGACTCCCCATTTAAGTAAACAAAATGGTAGCGATCGGACAGGTAGGATCTAAACCATCTTAGAGCCTGCCCTTGAATACCTGTATAGTTTTGTAATCTATCTATTAGTATGTCATGATCTATGGTGTCGAACGCAACACTAAGATCAAGTAAGACTAGAAATGAGATGCAGCCTTGATCTGACGCAAGAAGCAGGTCATTTGTAATTTTAACAAGTTCTATTAAAGCTACTTTGCTGTTACTCTACTGATCTGTTTCTACTTATTTAGCCCTATGTTAATCAGCCGTCAGAATCCAGTATGTGCTTTTCATAAAACTAGTTAAAGAACATGACAGTTCTCAGTTCTTTTGCAACAAATATGTGAATTAAAACAATTCACTTCAAATCAGAAAGTGAAGGCATCTCAAGAAATAGACATTAGATCCTTTTATTGCATTTAAGTCTGTCATCAAGGGATATATATTGTTAAAAATGTGATTTCACTTTATTTTAGCTGGTTTATCATATTGAGGGGAGCACATGAGTAAAGCTGGAACTGCCTAATGAAGGTTTGCTAAATACAGGTCTTATAAAGTTCCCTTTCAGTCTGTCACTCTCAACATCACATCGGATGACCAACGAATTGGGATATGACTTAGATATATCAATCTACTTCAGGTGTAAACTAAACGAGCCAATGCACATCAGCTGCTGTTGATCACAGCTTGAGTACACAGTAAGTAGGCAGTAGGTGCACTGCATATTCAGCTTTTCGCTTCACAGCCGTTGGTTTTCCCATGTCAGTTGGGTTGTACGCAGCAGGCTGCACTATCCCCTGTGTGTTGCAGGCAGCCATCTCCCCGTGTGCTTCAGCACATTAAAGGATTAATTTCTCTAAAAGAGAATTCACGGGTCTTTTTAAAGATGTGGTTTTTTAACTATGCCTTTTTCTGTCACCAGTCAGACTGGTCTTATGGTGATGGTGTGGAATTCCCCTGCGAGGGGAACCCCTCTGTCCACCGTTGTTTCCAAACCAGTGGAGCTTTCAAGAGAGCATGCTGGACCCACCACGGGGTAACACCTTTATCTTCCGCAGCTCCCCCCGACGATACGATGTCGAGGGTGAGCCAGACTTCTCTGGCGAGGGAGAGCACTGCCTTTGCACCTTTCACTGCCAGCAACCACCCCAGTGGCCCATCCTCATTCAACACTCTCAATGGTGGTGCAGCGAGGGGGTAAATAGGAGTCCCCCAGGTGGAGCGGTCAGTTGCAATGCAATTGTGTCCAAATGCCACTACCACCTCTTTTCTCGGTATGGAGTAGGACTCAGTTGAACAGACAACACTCCTCATCCAGGAGCCTGACCCAAAACCTTCTCCCTGTGGTCAGACCTTGCGTTTCTCCATGCAGGAGTGACCAGGTCTCCAAGCATGCTGTGGTCTACACAGATGCCTCAACCACCGTACAATGGGCTTGCAGTTTCAGTGGTTTGGACGGGGCCCAGACTGCACTGGCACATCAACTGCCTTGAGTTGCTGGAGGTGCACCTTGCCTTGATCTCAAAGGGCACTTATGAGGCAAGTATGTACTAGTCCACAAGGACAACACTGCAACCATTACTTATATTAACCGACGAGGTGGTCTGCACTCTCATCATATGTCGCAACTCGCCCAACACCTCCTCCTTTGAAGTCAGAAGCATCTGAGGTCACTTCATCCTGTTCACATTCCTGGGCTTCTCAACCGGGCAGCCGACGAGCTGTCCAAAGCTGCACCCCCAGTAGATTGGAGACTCCATCACCAGATGGTCCAGCTGATTTGGAGATGTTTCGGAGCTGCTCAGGTAAACCTGTTTTCCTCTCCAGAAACCTCCCAATGCCAGTTGCACTGGCACACAGCTGGCCGTGGGGCCTGCACAAGTATGTGTTTCCCCCAGTGAGCCTTCATTTGGTTGGACTCCCAATTCGTTGGTCATCCAATGTGAAGTTGAGAGTGACTGTCTGAAAGGGAACGTCTCGTTTATGTATGGTAACCCTTGTTCCCTGAAGGAAGGAATAGAGACGTCACGTCCCGTCGCCACAGCTCTTGTACCTGAATATACTCACGTTAAGATCAGTGGCAGCTTGATGCAATAACTGCATGTCAATGTGCATTGGCTCGTTTAGTTTACACCCAATTTAGATTGGTCTATCGAAGCGATATCCCAATTTGTCGGTTATCCAACATGACGTCTCAGTTCCCTCCTTCAGGGAAGGAGGGTTACCATATGTAACCCGAGACATGTAATCTGTAGTTGCTTTAACTATCAGACCATCACTGGTTTTGTGATATTTGAATTTCAGCACGAATGTACATCTGTTATATCTACTTCTATTTCATAATGAATAAAATACGCTTGTTTCTTTATCTTCAGCAGACATCTTGGATAACTTAAATAGAATATTAAAGATATTGCATTGCTGATGTTGTGAGACAGCAATCATCCTCTCATAGTTCACTCTCAAGTTTGAAAGGATCATTTCTGAAGAGCCACTCATAAATGTGTTTACCAAATCAAAACATCAGAGTGCGCTTCATCAGACAAGCATGACAGCTTGGTCATCTTGAGGAGGTCAATCTGATATTCAGAGCATAATTTTTAGTGCAAGTCATCCAATAAAATCGTAAGCAAATTCTAGCATAAGTATGCACAATTCTCACAATTTATTAGTGATAAAACATGCATGCTTCAATGCTAGAGAAATCATATATGAGGTTTACCATTACCTAGTGATCAGTGATAGCACAGTAAAGTATGGTGATCTTACACCATTGTCTGACAATCTCTCTGAGCTCATTTATTAGAAATGAGTCATATGAGATTATGTTCAATGCAGCAAATGCACTTCTAGTATAATGTTTTTGCCTGCTGTTTCACATTTTCATTTACGATGCACATTAAAATAAGATTGGACAATGGATAATGTGTTTATTGCTCAACAATGATGCCATTTCCTATTTGGATGTTGCACATAATGGTTCTCTTGGTGAAATCACTCCTCAAAAACATCTCAGTGAAGGAAATGTCTGTATCTGTGTTTTTCAGGAATGCCCCAGTGGTGTGGTCAATGAAGACACATTTAAGGAAATATACTCTCAGTTTTTCCCACAGGGAGGTGAGTATATTTAAAGTCATATATTTTCTACTACTATTTCCTTTACAGTTATACTGTATAGTGTGATTTTTTTATTTATTTTTTTATTTTTTTGCCTGATCTTACCCTTTATAATAGTTTTTATTGGTTTAACCTTTTGTAGTTTGATTCAGTCTTATTAAATAATAAATAATCAAAAGTTTAAATTATGGCACTAAAAGATTATAAGACGTTTAAAAAAATAACATTTATGACAAAAAAGACGAAATTAGATATGTAGTCATAATTATGGCAATGATTAAAATGTTTTTATAATTTAATTCATTTATATAATAAAACAATATTATAATTTCTCATATTTTTATATGAGTATTATCTCATTCTAATGTCTCAGTATCTCATATTTTTGACTTTCATATTGATGATCTACTAAAACGTGTTATTTTGCACTGGAAATGGGCTTCCATAGAAATATGATTAGAACAGTGAAAAAAATAAAAAGCTATAATGATGGCACAAAAGTCAAAATTATGAGATACCAAAATGTAACTATATTTGTTGTTTTTGATTGCTTCCATTGTCCTCATTTGTGAGTCGCTTTGTATAAAAGTATCTGCTAAATGACTAAATGTAAAAATGACTAAATGTAAATGTAACTATGAAGGAATTTTACTTTTAGTTTATAATGTCCACTTCGTACATAAAAATTTTGACTTTTCATAATTATCTCAACATTTTAACTCTCATATTAAACACAGTAAAATTAAATAAATTAGTCAAAATTATGAGATATCATATTTATGAAAATAACTTTTTTGTCATCATTTTGACCTTCTCATAATATAAATTATTAATTAATACATTATAATATGATTAATGACTTAATATCTAATATTTATTAGAATTATGACCTACTGTCATAATACTGTGTGTGTGTGTGTGTGTGTGCGTGTCTTTAACCCAGAAACTTTATTACATCAAATAGAAATAACATATGAATTTATAGAACTAAATTTATAGGTTTCCACATAATTTCAAGAGACCAACACAAACACACACCTGATCTGAATGGAGGTCTTCCAGTGGAAATGGCTGCTGTAGTGATTCTTTATTCTTTTGAGTCACATGATTTGTGCCACTGCAAAGTCAAAGGAGTAGTTTTAGAATTATGAGTTTGAGCTTCTCTACATCATTTGCCAGGGTTTGTGACAAATCTCTCATGTGGCCCTGCTCATTTCCAGCCCATTCACATACACACACTGCTTGCATTATTTATAGCCTAATGGATCATAGCTTGTGCAAGCTCATGCATCCCCTTTGTTGTTGAATATAATAAGCTATGAAATGATGTAATGACATTGCTGTGATTGAAGCTGAGCAGTTTCTTGTTTTATTTTTCAGACGCATCATCATATGCACATTTTCTATTTGATGCATTCGACACAGATCAAAATGGCTCTGTCAGTTTTGAGGTAAGTAATAATTACTAATGGAGCATTCTGAAGATGATCTTTCTTACACATACATGGCGTGGATGCTTGTGGATGTGCTAATTCTTTATAGGTTAAATGCATGCAGTTTCAGCCTCATCTCTACTGAAAGACTGAAATAAATTTAAAATAAAATATAAAATAAATTGAAATAAAATGTAAAAGTATTTTGTAGGACCAATGTAGGACCATTTAAAATAAACTGAAAAAGTGTAAGGTATGACATGTATGACAAGTCATAAATGTGAGATACTCAGTAAAATTATAAAGTTATAGATAAATTCATAATGGACTTTTTATTGCATGATTTCAACTTTAATTCATTATTTCATATTAAGTCATAATTATGAGAAAAAAGGTCATAATTGTGACACAAAAGTGAAACTTCTGGGATATGATGTCAAATTATGAGATACAGTAAAAGTTTGAGATAACAAAACAAAAACAAATCATTGTCATGATTTTGAATTATTTACTCATGACTTTGACTCTTTATTGCCATAATTTTGACTTACCAAAGCTATTTTTTTTTCTTTTGTGGCAGAAATAGGCTTCCATAAAATTGTAAATAAATAAATAGAAAGAAAGAAAAAGAAAGAAAGAAAGAAAGAAAAAGAAAAACTCATGTCTATGGCATTAACCATAAACACATAAATACATCTCGAGACATTATGGGGATATAAATGCATTTCTATTTTTATTTATTTATTTATTGAGTTGAACACTGTTGAATAAATGTCTTGACTGACAATTCACAATTGTGTCTTGCAGAGACATTAGGAAATATTTTAACCACCAATGAACCGTCAATTTGCACACAACAAGGATTTCATTCTTCGGAAATAAACAAACATTGCTGGTTCCCAGCGATACAGTAATTAAACTAAATGAGAATATCCTTGTCTTGTTTTTAATAACAAAGTTTGGCTTGTCCTGTCGCCATTTAGCTCCTGCTACAGCTTATTTTGTCATAACTGGTAATTAAAAACCTTGAGTGCTCATGCGAACAGTTCAGCCTGAAAGAATTCCTCTCATCATTTTGTGTGGAAAAATTGCATGTATTTCCATTCACATGATCTTTGCATGTATACTGAATTAGTGAGACCATAATGCACCCATTAAAATACAATGAGGTATCATATCATCTTGTGAAATTAAGTGGTTTGTTTAGCAGAATAATCATGAATTAAGTTTTATGTGTAAATTACACATTTATCTTGTTATGCAACAGACTGATTTCTCAATGTCTTTCATTGCATTACAGGATTTTGTGATGGGTCTTTCCATTCTCTTACGAGGCACCATTCATGAGAAGCTTAACTGGGCATTTAACCTGTATGATATTAATAAAGATGGATATATAACAAAAGAGGTAATACTTTATAACAATGAACACTGTATCTCATAAATTCATTTAGTTGGTGTCATGAACTAAAAATGAACAATTAACTTTTATTATTCTAGTTTAGTGTTAATTTCCACATAAGTTGGTACAGTTTTAAACTTCTAAAGTTAATCATTTACAATTATATAGTAGTAAATTAACAGTCAAAATATGAGAAGTGAAAATTGACAAAAATATTTAAATTATGAGATACTAAGTAATGACTATGGGATAAGTGAAAATTACCATAATTATGACAAAACTTAGATTTTCTGTCATAATTTCAATTTTTATATCATTATTATGGCTTGATTATGACTTAAATGACAAAAAGTACAAGTATGAGATAGTATGAGATACTAAGTAACAATAAGTCAAGGTATACAATCAAAGCATAATATTAATATAATATAAGCGATAAGTCTAATTTATGTCTTAATTGCAACTTTTGTTTACTTTATACATCAAATTATTTCAACTTCTCAAGTTAACAATAGACAATAGTAATAAATGAACACTATATTAAGAAATACTGAAACCATGTTTTTCATTGTCAGTTAATGACACCAAATGCATTAATGAATGCTAACAATTTAAACCTTACTGTAAAGTCGTACCAGAAAAATAACTTTAATGACAAGTGATTAGATAAAACACTAATAAACAACATGACTGTCTGTTGTGTGGGTTTCACAGGAAATGTTAGATATCATAAAGTCCATCTATGACATGATGGGGAAATGCACATATCCCATGCTTAGAGAGGAAACGCCACGACAGCATGTGGAGATATTTTTCCAGGTGAGATTGACTCTCTAATTGCATCTAATTGATTCTGTAAGGATTGTTTTTTATGTTTGTTTGTTATTTCTTTTTTTCAAATAGACAATATTTACTAGATATGAAATTGGTAAAGCAATCTGTATCATGTTATTTAATACCAGGAACCTACAAATGTAGTTTCTACTAATGTTATTATAGAGACTGTCTAGATGTAATTATAAAGGTCTGAAGTTAAATAAATAGAGCAACCTTAAATTAACACAATGACTGTTTGACCCTTTTTGTGTCTAGACGAAGTCATACTAAGTTATGGGATTAAAATTATTGTACATTTTAGTCAAATGAGTTGTAAATTAGATGATATGGCCTAATTATGAGATAAAAGTCCAAATTATGAGATACTAATGATGACAAATCTTTTAACTTTTTGTCATCATTCTGACTTTATTTTATAGCTCATTATGACTTAGCTTCTCGTCATTTTGACTTTTACCTCATATTTATGACTTTTATATCATAATTATCATTTACTAAAGCATTTTTTTTTACCTATTATGTGGCGGAAAAGTGAATATGTCATGTTATTTATCACCATGATCCTTGTTTCTGCTCGTGTTATCATAGAAATTGTGTAGATGTAATCTGAGTCAAGAAAAATGGCTAAAGCTAAATGAATAGAGCAACCTTAAATGAACACAATGACCATTTGACCTTTAACCAAATAGTGGACAAACCAAACCAAGTCACAAATATGAGAAAAAGTATTTAAAAATCATCATAAATTTTATTAACGGGATGTTAAGGCATAATTATGAGATAAAAGTCTTAATAATGAGACATTAAGTCATTATGACATAAAAATTGTGACTTTTCTGATTTCTCAACATTTCATAATTCTCATAAAGACCTCTCATTTATGACTTTTAATGTCATACTTATCATTTACTAAATTATTGTTTTATCCCCCTGATGGAAATGGACTTCCTTTAAAATGGTGATTAAATATGGTGAGAAAAAGAAATGATTGCCAGACACAGCACTTTGGTTCATTGGTAAAGCAATGATCAAGTTTCTTCTGATGCAATCATAGAGATTGTCTAAATGAAATTCTAAGCAAGGAAAATGGCTAAAGCTAAACGAATAGAGCAAACATAAATGAACACACTGACCTTTTGACCCTTTTCGTGTCTTGACAGAAAATGGACAAAAACAGGGATGGAGTGGTCACTATAGATGAATTTATAGACTGCTGTCAAAAGGTAAGTCTATTTTTGTTCTTGATGTGGTGTTCTGCATGAATGTCTTTCCTGAAAACATTTACGATATGTTTTTCTTGAGTAGAGCTCCTTACATAATGTTCAGTATTGTCCTGAAGCCAGTCCATTAGTCTCCACAGGTGAGCTGTTTTTAAAGTGTTCACCTGTGTCCGTTTGTTCCCTACAGGACGAGAACATCATGAAATCAATGCAGCTTTTTGAGAACGTCATTTAACATCTGAATGGACTCTGTTAGCTGGCCAGCTCACTTATCCACCTTTATACTCCACAAACCCGACGTCCTCAATGATACACATCTGATTACTAGCAGTGCTTTACCCGTAAACCAAAATTAATAGCATTTTTAATATCAAAGAAAAATTATTTTTAAATTTTTTTCACTTATACTTTTATTTAATATAGACAAATATTCTGTTAATAATCTTTTTTTTTTCTCTGATGTTTTGAAAAAAGTTTTGAAACTAGAAACCATAGTACATATTAAAGTAACATTTCATACATTTATATTATATACAAACAGAATACATTTCTGTGTACATTTTTCACAAATCCAATTTTGAATTGCAACAATTTACGAGGAATATTTGAGATACAGTTTAACTTAACTCAGTAGCTAAAGAAACAGTTCACCCAAAAGTAAATATCTAACATCCAATAAAAAAATTGTTTTGTTTGTTTGTTTGTTTTGTTTTCTTAATGAGAACAGATTTGGAAAAATGTGCATTACATCACTTGCTCACCAATGGATCCTCTGCAGTATTGCTAATTTTGTCAGCCATTTCTAATTTAGTCTTAGTCCTTGTGTCAAATGTCCTTTATAGTTGTTATCCTATTTAGTTAGCTGTTTCCTGTTTTTGTTTAGTCAAGTTTCAGTCGACTAAATATCTGAGAATTTTAGTAGTTTTTAGTCAATTAATTTTTTTTGGCACACTATAAGAGTTAAACTGTTTAAAAAAAATTGCTCAAAATTATAATCGAAATTGTTGTCATTGGAGTGATAAATTTTTACATTTCAGGTATTGCACTATCACCATTAAGCACAAATATGGATTTTTTTCCACATAAGCGGACTTATCGCTCACATAATGTACCATCTAAAATAACGGGAAAAATATAGATTTTATGACATAATATGTCGTTATAACGAGAAAAATATGTAGTTTAATGAGAAAACATCTCCTAATTACGAGAAAAGATGTCGTTTTAACGAGAAAACATCTCGTAATTACGAGAAAATATGTCGTTTTAACGAGAAAACATCTCGTAATTACGGGAAAAGATGTAATTTTAACGAGAAAAACAGTCTAATGTGTCTGCCAATTCAATTTTTATGAAACTTTTAATTTTCTTTACTACATTGCAAAACATAGACTTTTTCTCCCTTTTTTTTCAGGAAAATATGCTGCTCCTCGTTATTTGAAAGTGGAGAAATCTATAAACTTTTATTTCTATCGGCCAGTGATGATTCTGAAAGGACATAGGCTACCTGTAAACCATTGCTATAGTTACGAACACAATTTCATGATAATTGTGCTCTTATTTTAGTGCAGTCTCACAGCCACTGTCAAATATTGAGATAAACTTTATAAAGTATCATCTATTTATATTAAATTGGTATCTTCTCCGATATCCATTTTGTGACCATTGAGCCGATTCTTTTCAATCAGCTAGAATGATTCAGGACATTCGTTTAATGTGGCTTAATGCATTAAAACAGTTTTTTTAAAAGACCTAACTCAGTAAACAAATTAATAATAAAGCATTCTATTCACTGACAGGCAGATGAGTCCAGAATAAGAATGCAATGTGTTTAATTACGTGTTAAGCGTTTTCCTCCCATAGAAAACCATTAGACTAAAAGGAAAACGCGTAACGTGGCGTAATGCATTAAAACGTGTTTTAAAGAGACCAAACTCAGTAAACATTTTTAATAACACATTTTATTTACAGACAAGCAGGTTATGGGTGGAAATTAAACGCTTTGTGTTAGTATTCTGTGCTCACATCTGCTTGTCTGTGAATAGAATTGCTTTATTAATCATTTGTTTACTGAGTCTGGTCTTTTTAAAACACTGTTTTAATGCATAAAGCCACGTACTTTCACGTTAAGCATGCTTTTAGAATGTCCCAATTATTCATTTGTGAATTAACAGCATTCTCCATCCTACACCAACTACGCACACATTTCATATCATGTAAGTCTATGAAAGACGATTGAACCAATCAGAGTAGGTGTGATTAAATATGTAAATTTCTCTTATTTAATTTCTTGGATTAACATTAAAGATACTGACGGCAGCTAGTAAATTAGGTGCGGTCACTTTAAGAGATAATACATCCCATATAAAGATACACATTAGATTGCTTTCTCAACTGTTTACTTTCACTTTCACAATTTTGTATGTATTTGTCATTTCAAGAGCAAGAAGAGACAAAACTCAATTCGGTGTTTAAGGGCTGTAGACGTGGCTCTCTGCATGCACTCTGTACGCACCAAACAGCGCGTGGGTGTTGAATGCCCTTATGTTTATACTGGCGAGGTGTATTTGTTCAGTCATGCACGGGAGGAAGTGAAGAAGAGCTCGGTTTGGTTTGCGCAGGTATATCATTGATATCGCGATATGATACTTTTTTTTTTTTTTTTTTTTAGCATGTAAAAATTTATACCATTATTTTTGGGAAGGTATAATATGGCTCATACATTGCAGTAAATGGTTGCCTTCAAAATTGATAAAAAAAACATCACAGTAATCCACATCAGTTCAGTCCATCAATTAATGTATTCTGTTGCTGCAAGTTTGTAAGAAACAAATCCAGTAAGAAGATCTTCTTAACTTTAAACTGGTGCCTCTGCTCAAAATACGAGTAATCCATGATAATGCTAGTTAAGAGCTGTTCTGGACTATTTCTTTTTTCTAAAATGTGCTTGAGGTGTGCATATTTCTTTCCTGATTCAAATGAGAAAAAGCTATATTATGGATAGAGGACTCCGTTTTAACCAGAAGCAGTTTTGAACTAAAAAATGTCTTGATGGATTTGCAGCTTTTTTCTTCACAAGATGTTAATTGGTAGACTGAAGTGGTGTGGATTATTTTGAGGTTTTTAGCAGCTGTTTGGACTCTCATTCTGACGGCACCCATTCACTGCAGAGGATCTATTGGTGAGCGAGTGATGGAATGTTAAATTTCTACAAAACTTATCTGATGAAGAAACAAACTCATCTACATTTTGGTTGATTTGAGAATGAGTACATTTTCCATTTGGGTGAACTATTCTTTAAGTTACGTATACAATATAACAGTAAAAATTCTTTGCATAACACATTCATGCTATATTAACTGTTTCCATTTTTAAGCACAATCAATAATAAGTCCTACTTACTTCTTTCAAAAAGTACAAACCTCTGACTCTGCAGCCTCTGAATTTCTACAGAATCATTCCAGAATATTCTTAACTACAACAGTGGGTCCAGCCAAAACAGGTGGAAAGTCAAATAAAGATTAAGATGTTGTATGTTTTCTAAAATATATTTGAAATAGAACTTAACATCTGGTGGTGTTGTGTTTTTGTTTTTTTGGTTCAGAATCATTTGCCAACTAGATCAAAATACTGTATTATAGATTTGGAAGCTACAGGTAGCAAATCAAAGCACACATGTTGTATTTGTCTTAAGAAACACTGTTACAAAGTAATGCTGCTTATATGTATCTTAATTATAAAGTCCTTTAAAAACAAAAACGTCACATTATGTTTACATGTTTCCAGCACTATATCACTGTTCTCAAAGCATCTTGACGTGGTTTTATTTATTGAGCTTACGGTTTAAGCACATTAGGCTGTCTGCAGCCATACAGTATTTGTTTTCATTTGGAGGTTTTGACCACCCGTATTTGTGTGTTTGCAAAGAAGCTCTGTCAATGTCATTTTTTTTTTTTAATCAAAGCATTGCTTAAAGGGATAATTCATCCAAAAATGACAATTCTCCTTATTTGTTCACTCACCACTTATTCCAAACCTGAATGAGCTTCTTTCTTCTGTTGAATACAAAAAAAGTAATTTTGGTATGTTGGTAACCAAACAGTACACAGTAGCCATTAACTTCCATCGTATTTTATTATAAATATATATATATATATATATATATATATATATATATATATATATATATATACAGTGGGGATCGAAAGTTTGGACACCCTTTGCAGGTTCTGTGAAAATGCGAGTAATTTAAAAAAAATAAGAGAGATCATACTAAATGCATGTTATATTTTATTTAGTACTGTCCTGAGTAAGATATTGTACATAAAAGATATTAACATTTAGTCCACAAGACAAAATAAATGCTGAAATTATTAAAATAACCCCACTCTTGGTTCTTAATACTGTGTTCTGTTACCTGATGATCCTCGACTGTCTTTCTGTTTTGTGATGGTTGTGCATGAGTCCCTTGTTTGTTCTGAACAGTTAAACTGAGCAGCGTTCTTCAGAAAAATCTTTAAAGTCCTGCAGATTCTTCAGTTTTCCAGCATCTTTGCATATTTGAACCCTTTCCAGCAGTGACTGTATGATTTTGAGATGCATCTTTTCAGAGTTTTCACCCCCAGCTCTTAATGCATCTTGTTTCCTTCTGGAGCATCAGTGAATGTTTGAATCTTTTTTTAAATAGTTGTGTTTGAGTCCCTCAAATGTCCTCAGTCTGAAAAGATGTATCTCAAAATCATACAGTCACTGCTGGAAAGGGTTCAAATATGCAAAGATGCTGGAAAACTAAAGAATCTACAGGACCTTAAAGATTTTTCTGAAGAACGCTGCTCAGTTTAACTGTTCAGAACAAACAAGGGACTCATGCACAACCATCACAAAACAGAAAGACAGTCGAGGATCATCAGGTAACAGAACACAGTATTAAGAATCAAGGGTGGGGTTATTTTAATAATTTCAGCATTTATTTTGTCTTGTGGACTAAATGTTAATATCTTTTATGTACAATATCTTACTCAGGACAGTACTAAATAAAAAATAACATGCATTTAGTATGATCTCTCTTATTTTTAGAAAATTACTCATATTTTCACAGATTCTGCAAGGGGTGCCCAAACTTTCGATCCCCACTGTGTGTATATATACATATATATATATATATATATATATATATATATATATATATATATATATTATATACACACACACACACACACTATGGAAGTCGAAGTCAATTGTTTGGTTACCAACTTTCTTCAAATGTTCTTCTTTTGTGTTAAAAAGAAGACATAATCAACCGATGAAATAATCTTTATTTTGGGGTGTACTATACCTTTAAACCGCTGTTTTTAAAGCATCTAGATCTGATTTCAGGCTATTCAAACTTCCTACCCTACAGAATTTGTCTTTATGTGAATTAAGAAGCTATTTAGCATTCAACATCACTTTTAAATTTAGAATATTGTGTAACTGTGGGGAACTCATAATATTAATAAAAAAAGTAAGAACCTTTGTTTACCAAGAGTACGATGTTCTCTGCAACGTTGCCACCTAGTGGACTTAAGTTACAGCACAACGTGGCTGACAATATGAATTGTGAAGTAAAATTGGAGAAATACTTAATAATAAAATATTTTACTCAGTAACACACCGCTAAACTGAACGGTTAATATTAAGATATTCAGTATTTTAGAATCAGATGGGCTCAGTTGCAGCAAGCTTCCATTACAATCATATTCATAACTCACACAAATCTTAGATGAATCCCTGTGTGAAAATGTTTCCTTCACGCATTTCAGTTAAAATCATGAGCAGCAGTTTCCACAGCTGCAACAATAGTTCATAAAGCTTGACAAGTGAGCTTTCAAATTCTTGACCTGTAGACTAGAGAACAAGAGAGAGAGAGATGAAGTAATTTGTGTTTTATAACAGTGTATAAAAATAAACAGGCTGGTCCAGACATCAGATTGAATTGAACTGATACATCAATTTGTATTTCAAATGTGTGAAGATATTTCATAAAGAATAAACGAGCGATTTGTTGCATCTTCTCCCGGTTTTATTTTAAGATCTTTCTTTTTGTTTATGCATTCAGATTATGCAAATAATGTTTATCTGCATGCTTGATTCACATGAGCTTATCCAGGAGAAGAGTGCATGAGCTTTTCCCTGCTCTAGAAATCAGTGCCTTTCTTTATTAACACTCATCCCAAACAACCTGCACTGTCTGATTTCATTGTTATTGAGTTACAGTATATGATATGATCCTTTTTTTAGTCCATTTCTGAAATCAATGCTATGTCATGCTGTATTTGAGTTTTATCATGATGCAAAATGTCTTGCGAGCAGTGTGAGAACCTGACAGCTGCATGTGCAGAGAGTGAAGAAGGCTTTAATGATGGGATTGGGAAGAGCTGGCTGGTGTGTCGATCCCATGCTTCTCTGTGGAACTAGATGAGTGCATTTTGTAACAGAGTCAATAAACCACTCAGAATGTGTTTCATGGCTCCTTCATTGAATGTCAGATCGCTGGTAGTTAAAATCACTTTGGCCACATATTGTACACACTGTGGAGTTTCAGAAGTGGCAGTCACATTTAAATATAGGAGTCAAAAGACAGATTAGACGCCATATTGAATTTAACATGGATAAAAAAAGAGGTGAATCTAACCTGCCAGTTCGTACTGTATCATCTGTAACATGACCAATATAAATTTTGTATAAAGTTTGTATTTATTATTACAAAATGTGCTAATTGACAATGTGGTAACCTTAGCTACATTTTGGTGCCTTTAGCATCCACAATTTTTGAACAAGGTCATATTACAGAGACCAAAGACTCGTTATGTTCAGCGCTTTTACCGAAACTATCATGTTTTGTTTATGTTTGGAAAGCTGCTTTCGCAGATCGCGCTCTTGAAGTGTTGCCATGTCCAATTATTATAAACGATGGGTCTTTGGGCTTGGCTCGCAATATTTTGGTATACTACTTATTTCCAATATAAAGTGTTTTGATTTAAATTTATTATGGGCTTATTCATATTTGTTATATATAGCCTTGTTCACTGTGATTTCACATACTAAAGAGACACAAATCTGATATATGGAACAGTGCCAAAAGTCTTTAAAACAGAACCCATTACATTCTCCCACGTCATGAGTGATAAAGCATCTGTACATTGTGTGTGACGTCAGTCTTGTCAGGTTTTGTAATGTCTTTTGTAATTGTTTAGATCCACATTATTTTTCAGGTAGGCAAGTCTTAATTTACATTGTAAAATGAATTTACTCTAGCACAGTAGACATCAGTAAAGTGACTTTCTGCAGGAAAGTATTAACATGCAAGTAAATATTGAATTCAGCTTTAAAATATATTACACGATCGAACATGGCCAGAATATGCATGTTGAGAGACATGCACGTTCAAAACTGTGCATCTTTACACATTTTTACATGACTGATGCCTAGACATGGCCAGAATGTGTTTGTTTGTTTACGCATACAAAACTGGCTGGTAACACGGACGAACAGTGCGGGTTGAAAGCCATATTTCATCGCTTTAAGAGTTTTGGCCCCATTGGCCTTCCATACTGATACACGTTTAAATACCTCACTAACAGCTAGTTGATCGTATGGTTGTTCAGTTCAGTTCAGTACACAGTGTGTTGAATCTTTGTAAATTTGATTGTCCCTACCTGAATTTTTGGGGAGTTAACTGGGGTGTAGAATGCAGTTGTCACTCCTGTAAATGACTAAACTGTGTGTGTGCACAGAGCAGGATTAAGCACTAAAAGGTGAACTGACAACTGAATTTAGCTGCAGCGTGTGTATGTGGCCTAAGAAAACACACAAAACAAATACACTCACAAGGTTAACAGGGACGACACCTTTATTCAAAAACAGCTTCTTAAAGGCTTTATACTGAAATGTACATGACAGGCTGCCTTCTGCTTCCAGAAATTAATTCTATCGGTGTTCAATACGAAGAACCACATACAGTATGTGTTGGCTCCAAAGCACTAATAAACAGGTACAAAGGCTAGATGCATGTGACCTGAGGTGTAGTTACTTACGAGATCTCAAACTGTAAGAAAATATACAGTATTGGTCCAGCAATGTACCATTAAAAGTCAGAAAAAATAAGGCAAATTTAGTATAATAATTGCTCATGTTATAAAACATATGAGATTGGAAATGTCTCAAGGAGCAAAACTGTATGAAGTTAAGAATAACAAATAATGACATTAACTGACATTAACTGCAACAAAATAAATGGGACGTTCACCTTTTAATCAGTTCAATTTTGATTTAAAAAAAAAAGAGAGATGTTTTCTTTGAAGGTCTAATAGTTAATCATTTAACTACCTGAATTTCTAGTGTTCATCTTACAAAACTCACTGGCATGATGTTGGAAAGCACTGGCATCCCTTTACACATTTTGAAGTATAGGAAACAAGGAAGCTAAACGTAAACACGATGTGCAAAATAACATTGAGTAAAAAAATGACGAAAAAAATTGGGATACCAGACAGCGATTCCGTTGCAAGACAATTCTTTTCATGACTAGAATTCAGTTTTGTGTGATGTTTTCATCCCTGAAGTCACAAAAAGAGCAAGTTTTGTACTGTATATATCCAGTAACAAATCAGTCTATTAATTTAATAGACACTGCACAGATTTTATCTGGAAACACTGTTTTGAACTCCACTGAGCCCTTTTTTTCTTTTTCTTTTCTTTTTTTTTGCTGCATTGAGGATTCAAAGAAAGGTTTCCCTTTGGTAAATGTAATCTGGGGAGTGATTTAAGAAAATCTTTCAGACGATCTCAATATAATGGCTTCTCAGAACAGGGAGATGTGGCGCATTTTAAGGTGTTCAGTCTAAACACCCATTTACCAGCATCCCTCCTGTCAAACACTGAGGAACAAAGCAGAAAGAGAGTCTGGTCGTATGTCATAGGCAGCTGTACACCTTATATGAGAAGAGGGCTCTGTGTGTGAGAGAGAGAGAGTTAAGTAAGCAGCTGCCTGATCTCGCGGTGGACGTAGCACAGGAAGTCCATGTAAGACGCTCCTCCGTGTAGACCCTTGTCCTCCACCAGGTGCTGACGGAACAACATCTCCGATCGGTCTTTCTGCTTCACTATCAGCAGCTGCACAGAGAGAGACGCACATCAGTCACACTGCTGATCTGAGACCAGTCAGGACTGAGATAAGTGATGACAAGTGAAGAAAAAAGATTGGGATCGATACAATCTAAAGACACATCTTATTCGCCAGCACTTGACCAACTAATACTAGCACTTACCTTTTCTATTCTTGGATAAAAAAATATTTGATCAAAATACTGTAAAAACTTCAACACTGAAATGTTTTTACAAATCAAAATCTATATTTTAATATTTTAAAATGAATTTTAAGCATCATTCCTCCAGTCTTCAGTGTCACATGATCTTCAGAAATCATTCTGATATGATGATTTATTATTAATTTTGAAAACAGTGATGCTGCTTAATATGGGGTATCTGTGATGCATTTTTTATACATAGTTTAAAAGAACGACATTGAAATGGAAATATTTTGTAAAATATTATGACAATTTTTACTGTCACTGTCAATCAATTTGATGTGTCCTTTGCAGAATAAAATAATTGATGTGATTAGACAGAAAGACAGACAGACAGAGAGAGAGAGAGACAGAGACAGACAGACAGAAAGACAGACAGAGAGACAGACAGAGAGACCGAGAGAAACAGACAGACAGACAGACAGAGAGAAACAGACAGACAGACAGAAGGAGAGAAACAGACAGAGAGACGAACAGACAGACAGACAGACAGACAGACAGACAGACAGAGAGAAAGACAGACATACAGACAGAGAGACAGACAGACAGACAGAGACAAACAGACAGACAGAGACAAACAGACAGACAGAGAGACAGACAGACAGAGAGACAGAGAGACAGACAGACAGAGAGAAACAGACAGAAAGAGAGACAGACAGAAAGAGAGACAGACAGACAGAGAGACAGAAAGACAGACAGAGAGACAGAAAGACAGACAGAGAGAAAGAGAGAGAGACAGACAGACAGACAGACAGGCAGACAGAAACAGACAGAGAGAGAAACAGACAGACAGACAGAGAGACCTGACTAACTCTACTAACACTAACCAGTCTCAGACCAGCACTGCTTCTCACCCAAACATCAAAATCAACCAAATTACCAAACAATCTAAAAATACATATCTGGAACATTGGGATCAAGAAACTAAAACACAAAGTAAATTCCAATTCTATCGAACTCTAAAATCAGATTATGAATATGAAGATTATCTCCAGAGTGTCAGAGACACAAAGCAGAGACGGATCCTGACCAAGTACAGGCTCAGTAAGCACAGTCTAGCCATCGAGACAGGCAGACACCGAAAGAGCTGGTTACCCAGAGAGAGAAGAGTGTGTGCTCACTGTCAGACAGGAGAGATCGAGACAGAGACGCACTTCCTCCTGCACTGTCAGAAATACACCTCCATAAGAGACATATACTTCAGCAAATTTAATACAGAACAATTAAAGATATTATTAGGAGAGGGACACACAGCAGCACTGGCTGCGAGATACGTGTGGACGTGCCACAGCCTGAGAGACAGCAGGTGAACGTGTATGTGTGTGTGTGTGTGTGTATGAATGTGACCTCAGTGTGTCTGACCCTATTGTGCACCACAGTGACCCTTAGTATGGTTGTGTATTTCTATGTAAATTTAAGACTGTGGAATCAAACGTTCACACAAATGTTATAATTTGCTAGTTTAATATTATAAGATGTTATTATAATCAGTTCCATTTCTGTGATGTCCATTTTTTTGTTATAATTTATTTTATTTCTTCTATATATGTACACTAAGCTTTGGCAATATTGTATAATTTACATTCATGCCAATAAAGCAATATTGAATTGAATTGAATTGAGACAGAGAGACAGACAGAGAGAGAGAAACAGACAGACAGACAGACAGAAAGACAGAGAGACAGACAGACAGAGAGAGAGAAACAGACAGACAGACAGACAGACAGAGAGAAAGAGAGACAGACAGACAGACAGACAGACAGAGAGACAGAGAAACAGAGAGACAGAGAGACAGAGAGACAGACAGACAGACAGACAGACAAACAGACAGACAGACAGACAGAGAGAAAGACAGACAGACAGACAGACAGACAGGGAGGGAGGGAGGGTGAGCCATACCTTCATGGATGTGGCTCTCTGCTGTGAAATGCTGGAGATGATTGAATGGATCTTCCTGGAATGAGCATTATCCAGCACAGGTAATGACATCTGCTGAAAGATGATTATAATGCTAGAGTTATCACTGCAGCTCACACGATGAGAAGAACTGAAGAAGCATGTCCTTGATTAAAGCAACACGATCAGTGAGCTCAACAGAGCGGAGAGGAATAATAGCATCCTTCAAAGCCAAACCTGGATCAGATATAATCCAATTCCGATCCAGGTATGTACTGCTTATTCTTTCACTTGATGTTGTTATCAAATTGTATTTATTTATTTGAAAGTCACTCTGATCCTTATCTGGATGGATGTGGTGGCATAATAAGCAATATTTTTGAGAAATCTATGGGCAATTATCATAAAAATAAAATATCTTATTTTTTTAGGTGTAAAACTTTTTAAAATAGTTTGGTTCCAAGAAAAATCGTGGATTTTGGAAATATTATGATGATTCTACACAAACTTCACGCATCTCTAGTATAAAGACTAGTTCTGAAATATAAATCCATATTTCAGTCCAATTTCTAAATTGTTATGGTGATTTCAGTTGCAGTGAAAACATTTGAAAAAGATTGGGAAAAATGAGAAAATGAATGAGCAAATCAGAAAATGTTTTAAGCACCCTGTTTTTTTTTTGTTTGGTCCTGTATTTTCAGTTACTGTATAAAACAAATGTAGTTACAAAAGCAGTGTGTCATACCCCGTCTGAGGACAGGTGGCCGAGAGAGGGCACACTGAAGAGGTTCTGGATGAGGTCGGGTGGACAGGCCTGTCCCAGCCAGAGGAACATGGAGAGCCCGTTTTCCAGCAGGAAGATGCCGGACTCGCTGAGCCGCTCCTCAGAGCAGCGCACTGGAGCCGGGATCGCATCGCTGGACACATCCATAGTGTGCTGAGAGAAAGAGAGAGAGAGCAAACGCATGAACTCCAGGGCTCAGGTTTCAATGAGAGAAATGATAGATGTGTGTAACTCACCAGCGGGATGAGGCGTGGATACAGCAGGACCTGTGTTTCCTCCACTCCCATCGCATTGACCAGGAATCTGTGGAAGGCCCGGTCATCTGTGGAGAGCTCAGCGCTGCTCACTAGAGCCGGAGTCTTCAACAGACTGTTCATGTAGACGGGAAACACCTTCATCGCATCAGGCAGGATTAGCTGCAGGGCAAAATGTTCAAGAAGAGAAATGGTTTATACACAGCAGTGTAACTAACTAACTTTTTTTTTTGCATGTAAGCATTAATAAAAGGAGGTGGTGTTTTAAGAATCATGTAAATGTAATCTGAACATGACTGAAGTGTGTGACGGACCTGGCTGGCTACTGAAGGACTGGCGCAGCTCTTCCTGTAGCAGGCCAGCATGTGAGCCATCTGGTTCACCAGGATCTCTCTCACGGTCTTCAGTGGCTGGTTGAGCATGGCCCGATACGCTGCAGGATAACAGCATCCACCACAATCACTGACTGTAAGCCATGAGCTCATCACACACTCTTAAATCTTTTAGTTTGAAAAACCTGCACTGAGTATCCTTTGTTCCACTATAAAAAAAAAAATGTGATACATCTCACATTTGCCTGTAAAGAATTGTTGGTGGCCAAAAAAAAAAGAAATCTACATCCAGGAAGCATGACTCTATTTCATATTTCTAAAAATAAAGGTAATAAATTAATAAAAATGACTGAATACATTTGTTTCTGCATGGCAGTGTTGTTATTGCTTCCTAAAACACATTGAAAAAAGAAGAAATTACACGTAAAAGTTCAAGTAAGTCTTAGTTGAAGTAATACAATTACTGAAAATGAGAAAAAAATTAAGTTAAATGATAATAATAATAAAAATTCTCCCAGGGAACACATGTTAGGTAAAAAAATGTTAACCTGAATCGCTTGTAGGTTGCTTTGGATAAAAATGTCTGCTAAATGCATGAAAAATGCACGAAAAATACTACGAGAAAGCAAGTGTTTTACGGATTGGTACATTTTAAAATCTATCATCATGTTACAGCTAGAAGTAAATCTGTAATGACTGTATGACGTTTTCATGTACATTCCTGTAAGAGTTGGTAAGGCGGTCACCTGACTTGGCGAAGAAGTTGATGAGGGCGTCTGTCTCGCAGCTCTTGTAGAGTTCAGAAAGCTGAGAGCTGCAGTTCAGACTGAGGTTGTGAATCCGCAGCCTCCTCTGTCCTCCGATGGTGGTGTAGAGCAGTGCACACTGGGAAACAGAGGAAACAAACTCATTTGTGTTGCTCTTGACTGCAAGCTAACGCAAAGAGCATCACATCAAAACAGCTCAATGCACTTAAACGCTTTTATGCATCAAACATTTTTATTGATGTTACTGATGCTGCATGATAAATTTTGACTGTCGAGAGTGTTTCAACATGACCAGTCTTGATGCATTCAAGTATTTAATGACGGTCTTGTGATGGTCTCAGAGCTCAGTGTCATACGTGAAGCCTGACCTGCATCACAGCTCCAGACTCCTCGCTGAGTGTGTCGTCGTGTTTAAACTCGACCGTCACGGCCTTGTCACAGTCCACCGCTGCCATTTCCACATCTGTAGTGTTGTTCATGTATATGGCGCCAAAGAAGTCTGTCGCCCTGAAGCCTTGAATGACCAGGATCATGCAGATGTTAGGAAACACGTATACCATACATACACTACCATTTAAACGTTTAGAGCTGGTAAGATTTCTTAATGTCTTTGAAAGACTTTTCTTTAAGCTACATTCAATTTATCGAACAGCCATTCATTAAAAACAAAAAATGCATGTTCAGACAAATACGATGCAATGGTTCTTGATTCCAAAAACAGTGCAAGTTTTGCTTGAGCACATCACTTTGTCACAAAACATGTGCTTTTTATGCATTGTTGCCATTTTGTAAGATGCAGTCTTGTATTATCCCTTACTAAGCAGAAAAACTAAGCCACAAAGACCTGATTCTTGTCTTCCTCTGAGCCAGAATGATCTATTCATTCAATTCTCAGCCAAATTTCACAATATCAGTATTGAAAACAAAGCCGTTGCTACTTAATATTTTTGTGCAAAACCATTCTTTGATAAAAGAACAACATTTCTTTGAAATACAAATATTTTGTAACAACATTCTTGCTGTAACCATTTCTTGAACATTGGGCGTACCAATGTTCTATTTATTTATTTAAATAAAGCATAAAGAAATATAACAGTGGAGGAAATTCTCTAGTTTGGAAGTAAATATTTTGAACTATCTGCAAGTAATATTTTAAAATGTGCACACATGCACTTAACATGTTGAAAACTAAATGTTTCTTGTCTTGTCACATTCAGTGGTCGAATATTAAATGTTTTGCTTCTTCCATTTTATTTTACCTTGATCTCTAAAATGTTTTCTTTTAAATCTTTTTGTCAACCTAAAAACAAACAGAGTGCTAAATAATTGAGTTCAAATAATAGGGAGGAAATTTTACCATTTCTATTTATTGGGACAAAATTTGATGTCAGTGCCAATTTAATGCATCCTTGTTATATAAAAGTATTAACTTCCATCAAAAAGATTACCTGTTCCAGTACGGATGCGCATGACGGCGTCGAAGCCGATGGACTTCTCCACATCTCTCCTGAGGTCACTGACAAACTGCTGACCATTCACCTCCATCTGGAAAGACAAAAATATTGAGGTCTGACCACAAGAGGGTAGTAATACAGAAGAGCTCATCTTTATTTTGTACAATGTTCACAGCGTCTGTGTTTCAGTATGTGTGTGTTATGGTGTACCTGGAAGTTGCTATACTTGTAGATGGAGCCGCCGGTGTGTGACGGCACATCTCCCATGGTGGCTATATCCACATACTGGTTAGGAAACAGGAAGAGGTCGACACAACAGCCTTGTGCCACACAGTCTTTAGCCAGCTGCTCATACACACCCCGCTGAGGCTGGAACAGAGTCTGAACACACACACAAGTATGAATTTATAAAGCTGCTTTAAAACAATGTGTATTGTAAAAAGCACTTATACAAATAAATTTGACAACTTGACTAATACTATTTTCAGGATTTCTGCACATTTTATGAAGGTAAATTTAAGACTTTTTAAGACCAAGTAAAGAAAATTTAGGAAATAAATTGATGGTCTCCAAATGTAAAGCAACGCTTCAAATTTTGAAAATGCAATTTTCAACAGATCTCCATTACTTTTATTAATTTTGGAATACTTTAATTACATTTTACATAAAAAAATAAAAAATAAAAATAAAAACGTATGGCTGGAATAGCTCTTCTCCAAACCAATACAATAAATGAAAAAAACTTACTGGAAAAAAAACAACAAATTTTAATCTTCTGATCAAACTGCAAAAAAGTGATGATCTTCCTCAATATTTTTGTCTTGTTTTTAATTCTTAAACCCATACACATTTACTTGAGAAGCAAACAGACAAGACAAAAAAGAAATCTTGTTTGCTGTCAAATGTATCTAAATTAAAGGGTTAGTTCACCCAAAAATGAGACCCGCTCACAACAGTCCCGGACGAGAAGACAATGCTGAATAAAGTCATAATTTTTGCTATTTTTGGACCAAAATGTATTTTCGATGCTTCAAAAAATTCTAACTGACCCTCTGATGTCACATGGACTACTTTGATGATGTTTTTATTTCCTTTCTGGACATGGACAGTACACCGTACACACAGCTTCAATGGAGGGACTGAGAGCTCTCGGACTGAATCTAAAATATCTTAAACTGTGTTATGAAGATAAACGGAGGTCTTACGGGTTTGAAACAACACGAGGGTGAGTTATTAATGACATAATTTTCCTTTTTGGGTGAACTAACCCTTTAAGTGAGGTAATGGTTAATAAAATGGAAAAACAACTTAATTTAAATGAAAAACAAGTTTTCATACCCTATTAACAGATATCTGTTGTTCTTTTACAAATAAATTTAATTTAGTTTCACTTCCCAGAAAACAAGAATTCATATCTGCATCATGCATCTAAAGCAAATGTATATTGATTTATGGATGTTTAGATATTTGTACTGAAAAAAAAAACTAATATATATATATAAAAATATATATATATTTTCTTTTTCTTTTTTTTTTCTTTTTACAGTGTAAGCAACATTTAATGCAAAGACTTTATGAAGTTAAGACTTTGTAAAACTTTATTAAATAAAATAAATATTTACCTTCTCCTTTTCTGTACCCACTAGTTTTCTGTCATCTCTGTTTTTGAGTTTTCCTGGAGCCTCTGCTGTTGGGATGGAGGAATGAAAGATGAAGAGTTTGCCACTGCATTCAGCTGCCTGATGAGAGGAGAAAAAATTATAATAATGATAATAAAAAAAATAATACACACACACACACATACATATATACATACATATGTATGTATCAAATAGTATTAGCAGGATACATTAAGAGCATTTGATTGAAAATATTTGATGAATAAGCTATGATCAAAAATTCAAGGTCAAGGACTGGAGGTGTCATTAAACACTCCTTAAAGAGTCAAAGAGAGATGTTATGAAATAGCCAGTGCTGTCACCAGTAATGATATGATGACGGGAATGTCATCCCAGGCCTGTGAATTCAAATAACTGCCCTAGAAACAACTGCATGTCTATCACACAAAGCCTGCTTGCACTATTGTTTAAACAGTGTAAAAAAGCTAAGGATGAGGCTAAATATGCACATACAATTACAGAGGGACATTCCAGACTGACTGATGTCACTGTTCGGTAAACACTTGAGCCTCTTCGATTTGTTTTTACCTTCAGTGCCTCCACACCAGCTTGGATGACCGGAGCGAAAACCGTCTCGCTCTCGTTGGTGTCAGCAAACATGTCAGGGATCTGATCTAATAGGCTAAAGAAAAAATACAGAAATTCATATTAACAACAAGAATAAGCTATTTCTGTCTCATGAAGTCAAGCCATGCTTTAGGATAATGACAGTGAATTACAGAAGAGTATAAGATTAGGAAGTGATTGCTAGTCTGAGCAGTTTACATCATTTGAGAAATGATCCATTACTCATGTTTCTATTGCAAAGTATTTTATTAATTGATATTGTGAATTTAATACCAATATCAGTTTCCTGCATAATTAATTAATTGTTAAATAATTATTGATATAATTGAATCCATTTCTTATTAATGATGTTATAATTGAGAAATGATTAATGTGTTAATTAATTTTGCATTCTTAAAGCTCAAAGCGTACAACATGTCAGCAACACCAAGGTCATGGGTTTGATTCCCATGGAATGCATTAAATAAAAACATGTACATTTTTATATGCAGTCATTTTATATAAAGCATTTGTCTAATGCATAATTGTTTAAGTATCCAATAACAAATATGCAGATATATTGCTTTAATAAAACAACATATATGCATTACATATTTATTTGTATATTATTTTATACTTTGTCTTGTACTATATTCTTGTATATTCTTTATATTTTAATGTCTTTGTAACATCTGTTCTGTCTTTCTCGGGAGGAGATAAACTAAGAATTTCATTGCACTACTTAATATGACTATAAACACACACACACACACACACACACACATATATATATACTTTAATACTAATACTAAATGCTGTATAGGAGTCAATGTAATATTGTAGAAGTGCATTTTAAATAACTACATTCAGGAATGAACCTACTTGTTGATGACAGCTCGGGACTCCTGGAAGTTGGCGAGGAATCCGTCGAGAAGAGGGACAAACATCTCAGCCACGTCAGAGACCACCATCATCTGCGGCTGGGCCAGAGCGCTCTTCACGTTATAGAAGTGCAGGATTTTATTATAGGTGACAAAACCCACTCTGATGGGTGAAGTCTCTGCTCCCTCCTCTCTTCAAAAGACAAAGAACATAAGAAAATCGATCAGTTCATTAAAAAAAAAGTGTTGAATATACTCTATGTATTCAGATACAGTTGAACATATTTAGATAACTTTATATAAAGCACTGGGTAATAACATAAGTCACATTTTTTGACAAAAGTAATGAGATTTGCAGTAGATTATATATTGCTTTACCTGAGTACACTGCAGGTAGTTCATCAAATTAATGTAAATATATAACTAATTATGATTATATATTCCACTAACATTTGACAACATGAAATTGTGGAAATACTTTCTTTTAAACAGTAACATTTTTCTATAATTAAACATAAAAAATAAAAGCAATGCATTAAATGCATTAGAAAAAACTAGCGATGATAGAGTGATAATTAGTCCTATAACAATAACTATATTTTGTTTAAATTCAAATTGATTTTTTTTTTATAATTTTATGTGCTTTTCTCATTTTTATTAGCTTTTTTATATATATACATTTAAGTATAGTTTAAAGGTCCATTTATGAATTATAGAATGATGCCTAAATATATTATTCAAGAATGAGAACTATAAAGATAACTATAACAATAACTATATTAGCATTTATGTTCTGTTCATAATCAGTGCACCACAGTTTTGAAGCTCTATAAACACAAATGTATTATGATTGGCTGTCAGTGTTTTCATTTCCCAGTATTATTCCCCAGCTGCTTGAAAAAAAACTACAATGATCAGTTCCATCAGTTTAAAGAAATGTGCACATTTCACCATCTAACATCTACCAGAGCACTGTGTAGTAGCTGATAGCATACTGCATGGGCCAGTGAATATAAGCATTGCAGATTGACGTCTGTATCTGGGCTTTGTAGCTTTCTAAGGTTACATTTGTAAGACTGTAAAACATGGGGATGGTTTGGATCACTCACAGTCCATATATTCCAAGACTCTCATTAAACTAGAGACAAACGCTCCAATACAAATCCTATCAGGCCCTAACAGACCCCATCGACTCAATGTTGTTTTCATTAACGGTGCACAATCTAGCAAGCAAAGCCAGGACCAGAGGAGAGAAATCAGATCTAATGGCACAGGCTTATTTGGACTGTTTTCAGAGTGAGGTCAGGTCCCATACAAATAAGGACAAACCCTTAGGAAACAGCCGAGGAGAAGTCGTAGTTTAGGAGGGTGCAAAAAAAGATGTTCCTCAGATGTGAATCAAAAGCTCACCTCTCAGCTGGCCATCACCCAAAGAAACGGTATAATTGAAGCCATGTGTGCCAGCAGACGTTTAATACGGTTGAAGAACTAGAGCCGCTGAACCTCCTGACTTCCTTCAGGCAGACATTTTCAAATGATGAGATATTGGAATTGTTTCTCTCCCTAGTTTTTTGTTTTTTTTAGCTTGTTCTCCCGTTACCATATTTGGCAAAGGATCGGGGCTCTTTTTCAGCTGGATTCGTTCACATTCCAGGCTGATAGTGGCTGAGATGAACATGTGTTCAACCTGAGAGGTGCGGACAGAAAACGGAGGGGTGGCTTCTGCCCGAGGCTTCATCTACACTTCCAGCCAAACACCTGGAGCGGGGCGTCATGAAAGCAATCCTAAATATATCTTCAGTGCAATCCAGATCCTTACAGTCTTAGCTGTCCAAACATTAAAAGACTAACAGACTGATCTAGTCCCTCTGCTCAATTTCAGTCCACACGCCAGATGCTGACAGGTCAAATGTTTGCAATTTGCGGAAATGTTTTAAAATGTAGATTTGTTTTACATTACTATATAATTTATGTATAGGGATTCATTTAAAACATATATACGTAAGATGAAAAATTATAATTACAATTAATTATATAATATGCATAAAAAATGTTAAATTCCTAAAAAAAAAAATGTGATTATAAATTGTGAACAATTATATTATTATTTTAGTATTTAATATTTATATAAAATTATAGTTTTTATTAGTATTTTCAATTAGCCTTTATTTTTAACATTTTAGTCATTTTATTATGTGCTCGTCATTTTCATTCGATTTTATTTTGTAAAAAAAATTTACATTTAACATTTAAATTGAATAAATTTTATTTCCGTTTTAGTTTATTTATTTAATTTTTTTTTTTTTTTCATCTAATATTTGTATTTAATATTATTTTAGTTTAATTTCAATGAACAAAATTATTTTTTAATAGCTTTAGTTTAATTAACGATAACCCTGGTGAAAAAACGTTAAAAGTAAAGAGACCAATAACAGCAGATGACATCTACAGTGTACATTTTCCCTAAACACAGATTTTAACCTGAAATTGACGCTGAATAGCAAAAAAATTTTTACTTTATTTATTTTAAGGTCCAATTCTCACTATTAACAAACCATTAACTATGACTTTTGCTTCAATAAACTCCTAATTTGTTGTTTATTAATAGTTAGTAAGGAAATTGTTAAGTTAGGTATTAGGATGAGGGATGTAGAATATGGTCATAAAGAATATGTGCCGTATAATTACTAATAAACAGCCAATTTGTAAATAAAAGGCATTAGTTAATAGTGAGAATAGGTCCCTGTACTAAAGTGTTACCAAAAACAATGAATGTACATATCCACTATCAACATCCAAGAGCAACAAAGAAACAAAATGCTCAAGTATTAAAGTTGTTATGAAGAACGATCCCCCTCATTGTCTTTAAAAATAGACAGCAAACATTAACGCTCAACTTACTTTGGAAGTAGGTCAAGCAGCGTCTTCAGTTCCTCGCATATTAGTTTCACAAGTCCACTTTTTATGTTGTTGTAGGAGACATCGATCATGAAGATGTAGACAGGAGGATTCGGAGGCTTATTATTCTTAAAGACAAAAGAGAACATCACAGAATGAATGATGGTAGTTTGTGAACTTCAAAGTGGGCTGTTTTTGCTTGTTCTCTACAGAATTCGTACACATATCTTGTGGCAGAGAATACACTACGTTTGCAATCATGTGAAAGCATATCATATGCACAAGAACACTTTTTATCTTTTTATATACAGAAATGCCAAGATGAACATATTACAGTCTCTCAAAACACAACAGTGGAAAACAGGATCACGATAAAGACTCCTTGTTTTGACTCCCAATGAACAGTACAGTATAGGGACTGAGGAGCTGATCCTCAAATATGAATAAACTTCTGAGAAAAACAGGAGCCCACATAGAAGATAATGGTGTCAGGAACCCAGGCACGGACTGGGGCCAAAAATGTGTCGTGGACCTTTTTAGTCCGATAACTAAATTGAAATTAAGTTATTTGAGATTTCAGCCTACTTTGGACCCTGGTCCATGAGAATGTAATACAAAAATGTACCATTACATTACTACAGAGTAGTACAATTTTAGCAAAGCACTTTTTTTTTTGATAAATCAAATGCAATCTATTACTATTAAACCTTACTAATGTGATAAACTCTAACTGTGACCATTATACACTTACATAAAAACTTCTCTGTTACCTTGCAATAATCCAATGTGGCAATGAACTCGTATGAGCCCAAAGACAGTTCTGGTCTCTCATACAGATCCATTCTTCTCCCCATATGGTCCAAATGCTGGAAATACTGCACTGGAACTGGAAAGGTAGTGAAACACCATTTTTAGAAACACTCCCAGACAAATAGTCCCCACCATATGTTGACAAGAAACACAGCGTAAGAATGAAGGTCCCAGCGGTCTCAATGGTACAGTACCAACCTTCATTAACGCAGCTGCAGAAGCCACACTGGTAGCGTCGTCCTCCATCCATAAACTGCATGTAAGGACACATGTAGGCCTTACAGCGGTTGCAGCGGATCGGTCCAGTCTCACCGTGATTTACAATGTACAGAGGACTCTATAGAGATCAGAGAGGGAAGGAAAAATAAGACCTATATACAGCCTTAACTTATTAACTCTAACATATACCACAAGGTTTCTATATGCCTATATATAGCTGCACATACACGACTTCTTTTTTATAAATATATATACTTTTATTCAGTAAGGATGCATTAAAATGATCAATAGTAGAGAATTTATGATGTTACAAATTTATGTTGATGTTACAAATGTATGATGTTTTTATCAAAGAATTCTGGAAAAAAAAAAATTGTATCATGGTTTCCACACAAATATGAAGCAGCAAATCAGCATATTAGAATGATTTCTGAAGGAACTAATGATGCTGAAAATCCAGCTTTGATCGCAGTAATCAATTACATTTTGAAATGTATTAGAATAGAATAAAGTGGTTTTAAATTATAATAATATTTAACAATATTTGAAAATATTTTACTGTATTTTTGATCAAATAAATGCAGCTTTGATGAGTACAAAAGACAATTCAAAAACATTCAGACTCCACATTTTCAAGATGCAGTCTATCCAACTGTTAATTTAAAGAAACAAATAAACAAACAAATAAAATAACATTTAGAAATTACTTTCACGTTTCACAATTAAAATTCAGATAGAAAAAAAAATTATTACCTTCATTAACTGTAGGCCAACAAATCATATTGATCTGTAGCGATGTAGTTATTGTGCAGTTCAACTTGTTTACAAAGATCAAATATAAAGCACATAGATATTAAAATGGAAAAAAGCTTAAGCTGAGATCACTGCATTTAAATTGCATTAAAGGTTTTCAGTCAGCTTCTAAATTGTAGTACAATATTTAATTGTTGCTGTGTCATTTTAATAAGGTGGCATTGACGATGAACAGTAACAGATTAGGGAACATTTTCACTACTAACTAAGAGTATTTCCTCAATAAACTACTAATTTGCTGCCTATTAATAGTTTGTAAGGTAGTTGTTAAGTTTAGATTTGGGGTGGATTAAGGGCTCTAAATATGCTCAGGTAGAATAAGGTATTAAAGTGTGCTTTATAAGTCAATATGCAAGTAATCAGCATGATAATAAACCACTAATCTAACCACTAATCTAAAGTGTTACCCAATGAGCTTTTATTAAGGGTGAAAGGGAATACAAATGAATTTGTAATCATAAATGCTGCAATATGGAGTCACACGGCTCGGAATCAAAACTGACTGCAGTGTATCGTGCCTTAAAATGTGGTCTTATTTCCTCCTTCACTTGAGAGTACAATAAACTTCTCATCTGACACTGAACTTAAACGAATTAGCCTCTCGTGAGAATACTAACATTTCCTAAAAAGGCACTGAAGCACAAATATGAAGGGTAAAGCAATGAAAGACTCTCGAGTTAAACATGTCTTCAAAACCACTATTAAACAACTGAGACAATAAACTAAGGGGACACCCATGAATTAGGTTTTAAACATATTCCATAGGCAGTATTTTCCAAAGATAACACAAAAGACAACAACAAACAAAAGGTCATTCATTCATGTGTTAAATTGTAATTGTACTTCAAATCTTCTAAGTATGTTTTAAAAACTAAAATAAAAGGACACTTAAGTGAACTTAAAGAGAGCACAAATTCATGACTGTATCTTAAAACAGTATTTTTTTTTTAAGTGCACTTTGTAATAATGTCATGTTAAAATTTCTATGTTAAAGCGCATTTTAGGTTTTAATAAGCTTTTCTTCATCCTTTAAAGAAATACACTTATTTTGATGCAATGACTAACATACTAAAGCACATGTTAAGCACTTGATTATCATTGTATCCATAGTTTGTTATTTGACATTATATATCTACTTAAATGGGTCAAAAAGGCTTACTAATTCAACTAATTACAATTAATATAAATTTAAACTTATGTAGAATACATTTTCATCTAATGACAATTAATCTTCAAAAACATTAATTCCAATTTTCACTTTAGAAGATTATTTTAAAGTCTATGATTTTCGTATGAATTACTTTTTTTTAAAAATAAACTAAAGTGTGCTTCTGTTTCACAAGGAAACACATGTACAGTTTTCCATCACTAAACATCCGATAATATCGTCTACCTAAGCCCCACCCCCACCACGCCCCACCCCCGCCGAGAAAACATTGCCGACACACACAAACACACAACATATTCAGTTTGGTCTTAATTATTGTCACAAAGTTTGGTTTTACTTTTCTTATTTTGTGCTTAAACTAACTTAAGACATAACCGATTGTATTTATGAGATCGTTGTGATATAATTCTGTCTGTATTTGTCCATTTGAATGTTTAAGAATGTGATCTCAGTCCAGTGTTTGCGTATATAAGAGGCAAAATTTGTGTGTCTTTAGTGTTTTTTTTTCTGATAATGTCCATAATCATAATCAGTTACCTAACTGTTGATGTCGACACTGCGATACTTATGAGACATCCGATATACGATAATATCGGCATATAGCCCAGCCCAAATACTAAACATTACTACACAAGTCACTTATGTTGTAGCATTCCTCATTTGTAAATCATGTCTGCTAAATGTCTGAATGTAAAACTAAATCTAGTACACAAACTCAAAACTGAAGAACTGCTAAAATCAAGAGTTCTGAGAAAATGCTGCATACCTCATTTTTGGGCAGAGTGGCAAAGGGTTTAATAATGGCTGCCAGAGGCACTTTGCACTGCTTTGCAAGGTCAGCAGTGCTGGGGAAGGAATATGTTGTGCACCGCATGAACCTTGGGCTGGCATTCCCTTAAAATGACAGAAGAAAGATTAATATGTTAAACAAAACCCCTTTTATGCTAATATTAGGAGAGAAGTGTAAAGACAGCTGCCATGCTCACCTTGGTCCTGAACTGTGAAATCTGTGGTGACCAGTGGAGGCACCTGACCTCTGATGTTTGTGACGTACACCTGGCCTCCTCTCTTAGCCTGGTCATCCTCAATCACTTGCGTCTGCAACAGACAGTGTAACCTGAAATGTGCACAAATTTAAACGCTTTTATTTTAAAAAGCAGCATTTTTGTCTGTTGTTACCGTGCTTGGAATAGAGTCTGGGTCCAGCTTCTTTTGAGGAGGGCCTGCCATTTGTGCGGTACCTCCAGGAAAGCCTCCTGGGAAAGCACCTGACTGTGGCCCTGCCATCTGTTGACCTGCCATTTGTGCACCATACGGGCCTGAAATCGGGCTCCCTTCAGGTTAAAAGCAAAAATAGTTATTTCAGTTAGTCAAATGAACGTTTTTTTAAACAAGGACTTATGTTTAACATATACACTGCCAGTCAAATAGTGTGGAATAATTCAGATTTTTTATGTTTTTTGAAAGTAGTATCTTATGCTCAGCAAGGCTGCATTTACGTCATTTACAAATATAGTAAAAACAGTAATATTGTGATATATTATTACAGTTTAAAAGGACTGTTTTCAATTTGAATAGATTTTAAAATGTGATTGTTTTCCTGTGAGCAAAGTGTAATTTTCAGTATCATTAGTCTAGTCTTCAGTCTCACAATCTTCAGAAGTCATATTAAAAAACTAAATATTATTCTGAAAAATGTTAAAATAGTTTTCGCACCTTAATAGTTTTGAAAAGTTTGAGGTAAGATTCAGCAACTACACATTAAATTGATCATAAAGCATTTATAATGTTGCAAAAGACTTAAAATAAACACTTCTTTTGAAGTTGAAAAAAATACATTTTCCACAAAAATGTCATGCAGCACAATTGGGTGCGACAAGTTTCTTGAACACCAATTCAGCATATTAGAATGATTTCAGAAGGATCATGTGATACTGAAGACTGGAGTAATGATGCTGAAAATACACTTTTGCATCACGATTAAAATATATTCAAATAGAAAACAGTTATTTTAAATTGTAGTAATATTTCACAATATTACTGTTTTTAATGTGCAGCCTTGAGAGACTTCCAAAGAAACTATTTTCCAAAATCTTAAATATTCTAAAGTATAATTCTAAATTCTACAGTATTTTAACAAATGAGATACAACTCATCATTAAAGAGAAGCTCTTGGAACTTTTTCTTAATCATTGGTGCAATATTTCCTAGTTCTTACCTGGTTGCTGTTGATAGCCTTGGGGTCCCATTGGTGGTTGGTGGACACCTGGTCCAGGTGGGCCAGACATTCCCATTGGTGGAGCTGTCACAGAACCCATCATGGCCATTGGTGGAGGAGATCCAAATGATGGCGGCTGCTGTCCTGGTGGAGACATGGGCGGATGCCCCATTGCTGGTGGAGGTGATGTGTGATATTGTTGTGGTGCTGCTGAGCTGGAAGGAGACTGTGGTACCTGCATGGGCCTTTGGCCTAAAGATCACAGTGCATGCACTGGTGTAAAATAGGCCAACTGAAAGTCAATCTACTTAAAAGCAATATAAAATGTTAACTTACCATATCCTCCGATGTTCATGCCACTCATTTGATTGGTCAGCTGTTGAGTTGGAGGCGGGGCTTGTGCCATACTATAAAAAGCACTTTGAGGAGGCTGTCCATAAGGAGACATAGAAGGAGCTGAAGCAACAGGAGGAGGGAAACTGGCAAGAGCACAAAAAAATATATATTATTATTATTATAGAAAGTTGCGATTTCATGAATGCATCATCACATTGAACTAGTTTTCACCTGTGGGGATGGGCCCCATTCTGCTGAATGTTAGCTCCATACTGGCTGGATACCGGTGGTGGAGGCATCCCAGAAGAAGAGGAGGCAGGAGGCTTGAGCACACCTGGAAACACAGGATTCATTTTACATGTACAGAATCATGCGAGAAGATAATACTGTGACAAAAATATAATTACAGCATACAAACTGCAGAGGATATAGGGACTGCTGACACTGTAAAGAAAAGCGGTTTCATAATGGATTGACACTGTTTAGGTCTATTTATTTAAGCTCATGTGGTGCTGAGACTCCTGTATCATGAGGACAAGATGAAACTTGCCAGCTTTAGAACAGAACTCAAGAAAAGAAGATTCACTTTACCTGTCGGAGGGGCGGAGTAACCCTGTGGAGGAGATCCATAAGCGCCATAATGCGACTGAGGTGGGGGGTTCCCAAAACCAGCAGAGTATCCCCCCATTCCAGCCTGGGCCTGGGAGTATGGAGGGGCGGCAACATAACCTTGCTGACTCATCCTACTCTTATACAGTTTTCATTCCACTCTGGGACCAAAAAGGGTGATCTGGAACAGAAGAAAGGGGGTGAATTCATTATGTGGGTTTCAAAACAAAACATACACATGGACTTTTAATGTTAAAGGCATGAAACTTCTAATCGGTGTGTTGCACTGGCCATATACTAACCATTGTGGAAAAGGAAGTACACTTTAGCATACTTTGAAAAGAGTACAAATTATGGAAAAGAATATACTTAAGTGTGCACTGAAAGTTATGTTTTCGGGGGAACTAAATTGCATTTTAATTAATTGCAATGAGATGTAACGTATTATAATTAAAATGTATATTAAATGCAATCACCTGAACCTTAAAATGTATTTTATCAACTATATTTTTGCATGCAATTTCATAATAACTTTCCTGTCTTTGAAATTTGATTAAAGTGTACTGCTGAATTTATTGACAAGCATTTATGGTAAAATAAAACATACTTTAACGTCATTTCTATTGAAACTTCTGTGCCATGTGTTTAAATATATTCTTGTAATTACAATTTAAATTGCAATTTAGTACATTCATTAAGTTTAGTCACCACATTGGTATCCCACAAGTGCATATTCAATACAATTATGATGAAATGTTTTCAAGAGTTTAGAGTGATATGATATATACCTCCACCCCGAGCACGTGTGTTCAGGAACTTTGTCACTAGACCTAGATAAGAGGAGCTCATGATAACACAATCGGCCATTTATGAATATAATGGTTTTACTATTGTATTCAAACCTCAAATTAGTTCACATTAAAGCTGAGATCATTATGGTAACTGTATATATTTAAGTTATTAACTGTAACTGTCACTAATGTTAACTTACCAACATATCTGAGCTATTAAAATATAGTTTGTTACTTTACAATGTACTGGTTTTAATAATAAAAAAGGCCACATGATGGTTTAAAGTTAATCAAAAATGGCCTAAAACAAAAAATAGGCTTTAAAAAAATACTTCATAAATTCATAACATAAAATGCAACATATATAAATCCATTGTACATTACTGAGATTAATAAAAAAATAAAGTGATGTAGGGAATTTCCCATTAACTAAAAAGATGATTCATACTTTGTTTATTTCAAATAAACCAGTATAATGGCAAGTATCGTTTTCTTAAATATAATACTGTTTTACTATCGCAGTTGATCAACAAACAGGTTTTATTGTAGCTTCTTTTCTTTCTTTTTTTTTTGCACTCTAATAACACATTTTTACAAGCTAATTATAGGCCTACAGTGTGCGTAGTTACAATAAACATATTTATTTATTTATTTATTTATTTATTGTCTGAGACTTCACGTCAGTGTTTCCGCAAGAGGTTTTCAGTAGGCTATCTCTCAGATAAAGACACATTTTCATTTCTATCACTCAACAACACACACGGTATTCAGATCTGCGACGTCATAACAGAACAGAGATGCTACAGCGCGAGACTAATGCTACAGTATCCGTCTGACCTGACACCTCAAAGACCTGTAATGTTTCACTTCACTCAATAAAGTGCATATTGGGGAAAACTTCCCCACATGCCGTGGATATATAGAATCGATATAAGCTTACTGACAACAATGTGCGTGGACCAGCTGTCGGCGATACAAAGTTACGAAATATGTTCCGCTAGAGATGGAAACTGTATAAGCCAAACTTACAAATATAATACACAGGGCCTCTAAAGAATGGCGCTTATACACTAAGGTCAAAATACGGTTGCCTTTCAAAACTCATTTTAGTTTGTTAGTACACGACAAAATAATAGAGACTTACCTGAAAGCAAACGATGTGTCCTTTCCTCTGGTTGATGTTGAATCGCGAGCCGAGAGTGCCACGTCAAACTCCAGCACAGCGCCGGTGTTGCGTACATTGAGCCGCCGCCTCTGCGCATGCGCGGACTGATGGGAACCACTACACGTCAGCAAGGATGCCGATGTGCGTAGCCCGCAAACGCCATGCTGTCATTGGTCTCTGAGATGAAATGAGCTCGTTCTGATCTGTGGGTGCTTAAAACGAAACTGACAAAAACGCTATTATATTCGTGTGTACATTTTTCTGTTATTTGGTCTTGTGCACAATATGTCGCATGTGACAGTAGCTATCCAATATTGTTACAGTTATAATACTTTGTAATGTGAAGGTTTCTGAAGACATTATAACGAACATTATAGTGATTTTTGACCCACTTTAGTGCGTCTTTTTATATAATTTCACAATTCCATTTTCTTTGAAATATGGTTAAAATGTACTACTGAATATATTGACAAGTATTTGTAAAACAAAAATATACTTTACTGTCATTTTTATTGAAAGTTGTATGTCATATATTTAATTTAATTTAGTACAAATAATATAACTTTAAATGTAATTTGGAATGCCACACTATGGTTAAAATTAATATCAAGTACTTAACATGTGCTTAAAGCAACTCGATTTCTGTTTATATATTTAAAGCATGACACATGATTATTAAAACAATGATTTTATGTTAAAAAAAGAAGAAGAAGAATACATACATTAAAGTATACTTAATACGTGGAATTTTATTTCATTATATTTTATATGTTTAAGATTTGAAATGCACATTTAGTACAATTAAGCACACTAAATTTTTTCACAAGGATATCTCGTATTAGCTATAATTTATAGGAATATGTGTAGTCTGTAATCTTTTGACTAATTCCTTCCTGGGCCTTAGATCTAGTCTTCCTCAGTCATTTTAGTCCAAATTGATCAGTCAAGTTTATTACACTGCAGTATAATAATTAAGCTGTATTAGTGCTGATCTTTATTACCTCCTGGATGTATGAACAGTGGCACTAGGCATGTAAAATATTCTGGTCTTGCCCCTCTGATTGATTTGATCTGATTTTACTAATGAATATCTTGATTAAAAGTGACACTCCTTTGGCTCTAGTTCTGTGGGACTTCAATAACTGACTTCATTAAAAGTGCAATGGGAACATAGTCCATAGTCACAGTGGAAACAAGCTGTTAACTGACTTTGATTTGAGAAGAATACCTTATAATGTAAAATAGGATATAGAATATATCCTATATAGAATGTATATATATATACATATATCCTAGCATAAATAAAGCATTAGTTTGACCAATTTATTTTATTTTATTTTAATGCATTTGAGGATACGGTTCCACAAATACTAACTTATTTGAAAATTAGCTAACTAAATAAATCTCAAGTTCAAAGAGTAAAAAAAAAATATATATATATATATATATATATATATATATATATACACACACACACACACACACACACACACACACACACACACATATATATATATATATATATATATATATATATATATATATATATATATATATATATATATATATACACACACACACATTCAGCAGTACGTTAACCATATTTCAAAGACAATGGAAGTAATTATAAAATTACACCAAAAAAATTGACATAAGTCCTACTTAAGTGGTTCAAAAAAGTACTACTCGAAAGTTCCCACATATAAATTTAAATTAATATATTTGCATTGCAATTGACTGTAATTAACATTACATTTAGCTACTTAAGCATAGCTTATATTATTCCTATACTCTTTTTTTTTTTTTTTTTTTGTTAAAGTTTACTTCTTTTTCACAAGGGTTCCAAAGAGATATTCCTTGTCCTGGAGCTTCTCATCACTCTGAATGCATTTTTGTTTCGTCATGAGTAAAAGAACAGTAAAAGAACAGTCACTCTCCTCAGGATGGTCTCTCAAGAATGACGCTGAAAAAAGAGGGCCGGACTCCAGCTGTTTTGGCTTTACACCCACCGAAGGCAGCCTCAGATATCACACAGGAGAAGCCAGACTCCTCTCAGACTGGAGGACAGCTGCAGGAGGATGGGCACGGGCGAGTTCATGTGCGTAACGCTGCGCGGCGGGGCACCCTGGGGATTCAGACTCAGCCAGAGCGCTCAAGACCCTCAACAACCAATCCAGGTGCTTGAGGTGAGACTACAGGCTACTATCAGGATGATGGGGATTTAATAATAACACAGTTTATAGTAGGACGGCAGCGTACCTAGTGATGATGATGCATATCCATCTGTTCTTTTATAATGAAACACTAAGACCCTGCTGGTTTTCTGGTCTTTAGTTGGGGTTTTGGCTTTTTTTTTTTTTACTGGCCAGATTAGAACGCCAACTGATTCATTAGATTTACACCAGCTTGCATCAAATAAAACAAGCAGCTTTATTTGGCTCTTTTCAGCCAGTTTTGTCAAATTTACTGTATGATACATTTATGCATCGTGAAAGTTTTGTTCTTGGATAGAAGAGGGTTTAGTATACATTTTAGTTTGCGTGTGTATGGTGATTGTAACCACAAAGCTGGGCCTATATATTGTCAAAACTTAAGGTTTTATATAAATGCAGTTCTCTTGTAGAGTTAAATAGCACAAAACAATTAGGATGAACTGCCTTTGCCGGACATTTGTGTAATGTTGAGTTGAGTTGGATTCTTGCATAATGACAACATATCTTAGGGGCCACCCGCAGAGTTCAAATCGGCCTGTTGTTTTGATAAATGTTCACTGGCAAACTTGTTTTTCTTTAGCTGAATTTAACAGGCAGATCTGTGCTGCGTAGGCTCTGCTTGTCTCAGACTTGAGCAAGGGTCCTTATATGGTCACAGCAAAGCTAACAAAGTTTGCTGGCCAAGTTCATGCAATCTGTCATCCCTCCCATAGATATCAAGAAACTAAACTGTTCGTTTCCAGCAGCTGGAATTATTAGGAAACATTGATTTAGTGATAATGTGCGAATTAGTAAAACTTCTTCAGCAAATTGTGTGAGTGTCAACTTAGAACATGTGAATATTTTGAATGTTTCAAGTTGTATTCATAATGATTTATATGAAAATAATCAGCACAACCTCTGACCCCATGGAGACGTGATTATACTTAAATGCTTTGTTTATGTAACAGCTAATTTAAATGTTCGTCAAGGCTATGAAATATGATATTTAAACAGAGGGCAAAATGTTTAAGCAATATAATGCTATAGCGGGAGTGCTGTTGTACTGAATATTAGCACATCCGTGATTCAGAATTTAGTGGGAGTTTTCTATATATTTTTCCAGGCTCAGTGGTGAAATAAATCACTTTCAAACAGAGAAAACATTAAGATTTTTAAAAACCCATATTGTTTTGACTACACTCAGTTACTCACACCAACAATTTAGGCCTAATATTTAATATTATGCATTTTAATTGCATAAAAAATTTCCATTAATTTGGACTGTGCAGTTTAAATTTAAATTCAATTTTTTTAAAGGTACAGTTCACCCAAAAAGTCAGTTCTGCCTTCATTTACTCACCCTGAAGTTATGGTTTAAACCTGTATGAGTTTTACTGACTTCCATATACTAAAGTATAAAGTCAATGGCTACCGTCAAATATATATATAATTTTTTTTTTCTACAGTGTACCTCTTCACATAAAATAGAAATAGATTACAGAGTGTTATACAGGTTGCTTTTACAACTTTGAGTCCAGAAGTGTAACTGATAATGTGGAGCACACCAAAAGTAATGCCCTGGTTAATATGTATGGTAATTATATAGTTACTTGTCAGTACAACTGACCAAAAAATAACAATAACAGACTAGATCTGAAGTCACCCAGTGGGCATATTGGATGATCAGTGTTGTTTACCCAGGTAAGTAAGTAATCATTTATTTCTAAACTGAAAACCTCATTTATTTGCAGCTTCAGAAAATGTTCAAAATATAGTCATATTTTACAATTCAGTAAAACATTAAAAGCCATTTAGCATGGTTTCAGTCCTTGTAACGCTCAGCTTTGAGCATGGATGCTTCTAAATAACTTCTAAACAGATGCACTCTAAAATTCAGCTCTGATGAATAAAGCTCTGTTGGTGTTTGTGTATATTTTATTTTCTGCTAATTTTATTAATATGGTCCTTGTTATAATAAATCATACTTATCTATCACTTTCAGGTAAACTGATATTCCACTGTTGACCAGTAGGGGACATACAGTATATACTGTAGGCTTCATAAAAACACCGTAATTGAACTGCAACAGCAGAATTATAAATAATGAATATTATTTTCATTAACATTAAAGGAATAGTTCAACCAAAACTGAAAATCTACTGAAAATGTATTCCTCATAAGCTTATCCGGATGAGTTTTTTTTTTTTTTTTTTTTTTTTTTTGATTTGGAGAAATGTAGTATTGCCTCACTTGCTCACCAGTGGATGCTCTGCAGTGAATGGGTGCCGTCAGAATGAGAGTCCACACAGCTGATAAAAACATCACAATAATCCACGCCACTCCAGTCAAACAGTTAACATCATGGGAGGTGAAAAGCTGTGTGTTTAACAAGGAACAAATCCATCATTAAGATGCTTTTAACTTTAAACCGTCACTTCTGGACAAAATAGAGTCCATAATAATACATAAAAATGCTTCCTTCAGTGAAAAAGTTAAACCTCTGTTGTCTCGAACAAACTGTTTTGGACTTGTAAACAGTGCTTGATCTGTGCATATTTCTCTCCTGATTCAGATGAGACAACCTTTTTCACTGGAGAAAGAATATTATGGGAAATATGGACTTGAATTTTAATCTGAATAAATGATTTGAAGTTAAAACATTTTGATGGATCACAGTTTTTCATAACATAATAACTGATGGACTGGAGTGGTGTGGATTACCAACCCAATCTCACGGCAATTCGTAAATTTTTCACAAGGTGGCTTATTCGTACGAATTCGTACGACCACACTCGAACAAATTCATACGACTGTTGCCAAATCGTACCTATTTTACACATGAATTTGTACGAATGACCTACACCTAACCCCGCCCCTAAACCTAACCGTCAGTGGGGTCGTACAAATTCGTATGAATAAGCCACCTCGTAAAATACGTGCGAATTGGTCGTGAAACAGTGTTGGGATTATTTGTGGATTATAGTGATGTTTTTATCAGATGTTTGGACTCTCATTCTGACGGCACCCATTCACTGCAGAGGATCCACTGGTGAGCAAGTGATGTAAAGCTAAATTTCTCCAAAACTGTTCTGATGAAGAAACAGACTCATCTACACCTTGGATGGCCTGAGGGTTCGTAAATTGTTATTTTTGGGTGAATTATTCCTGTAATAATAACCTAATTAATATTAATCCAGTGTAATTTTAATCCTGATAGCAATGTTTTATATTAGATTGTTTCTGCTATTGTGCTGAGATAATTTTCTTTTTCAGATGTTTATCATTTCTGACTCTATGTTTTCATGAGACATATGCGAGCTCACACTTTTAGCTGAGCGGTCAAATATTTGCCTGCGCTATCACAAGAGCGCTTTAGCTGACAATATAACGGTTCTCACAGATGCGTGCTTCTATGTGTGTGGAGCGACCCCGTGCTCTTCTAAGTCCTCCAGAAGACATAACTTTTACCTGACTCATCTAAGAGCAAACTCAGCAGAGAAACATGCCTAAAAACAACATATGGCATGAAGCTGAGAAATACTGTTCATGGTTAACAGCTGTTCAGTGTGATGGTGTTCAGTACTTAAAAATGGTACTTATTATGGAAATAACAGATTTTAAAAGATTTAAGTGCATGTTAATTCTAATTTAATTGAAATCCATTTTTGTTTAAATGCATATTAGATTTAATTAGCTGAACATGACGTTTTAACCATTTAAGTAGGACTTAAGTACATCTTTATAATGTCTTAATTCTATTGTATTTGAAATATAAAGTGTACTGTTGAATAAACTTATAAGCATTTATTCTAAACTAATATATACTTCAATGTTGTTTCTATAGAAACGTTGTATGTAAAAATGTATTTGCAATCGCAAATTTGTAATAATGTTAAATACACTTAACTTTTGCTTTAGTATGCTAGCTAACACATTAAAATAAGTCTACTTCTTTAAAACACTACAAAACTTTATTAAAACAAAATGTACTTTAAAATAAAACTACTAATGTAACATTATTACAAACTGTACTTTTTAAGTCTACTTAAGTATGTTAAGAATCATAGTCTTGAAAGTGTATTACATTATCTGCAAATACACACACACACACACACACACACACATATATATAGATAGATAGATAGATAGATACAGTATATATATTTTTTTAATATACACTTTTAAGATTTCAAGAGCAAGTGCAAATTCAGTTCTAATAAACACTTAACTTTTTCACAACGGTTATTCTGCATTAGTTTATCTGTAATATGTTTATATATCATATATCTCATACTGTATAAATCTGCTGCATTGTGTTTTAATGGTAAAAGCCTTTAGTTTTCTAATGGTCTGTTTTTATATTCTGTCGTACAAGAAGAGCACATCATGGATCTTTTGGCAAATACAAAGAGACCAATGCGAGTTCATTAAAAATACAGATTGCTACAGTCTCCTTTGAACATGCACGTACAAAAACATTTTCATAATGAACCGTCAGACCTATGGACGGCATCCAGTAAACTGTAGTAAAGAGTTATGTTTGAACTTAAGTCATTTAGCTATGAACACTACAGTTGGATTCACTCCTGTGCGCTGTGGTACACTGCTAACCAACTCACCCAGCATAAGTATGTGAAAGTCCACCCTTTACGGCTAATGTGGATTTAACTATGGGAACATGACAGTCTGTAGACCACCATGGTTCAATTTACCTGAAATGTCTTTTGGAAACCCTGAAAGATAATTGCTTTAAGCTGTAGGAGACAGAAGTAGCCGAGAGAACTTTCCAGCACGCTGCATTTACTTTACAGTGTGGTTATGGGAACAAAACTAATTGTGCTTTTGACTTTCTCTTCAGAAAAGTAACATTTAAAATGTACTTTTTTGTGCCAAATAATGTGTAATTTCAACATCCAAGTAACAAATGCCCTGAAACACAATCAGCATCGCTTTCAAACAAAAGATGTTGAAAAAAAGTGTTGAATAACGAATGCTTATGGTTTCTTTGAAGCAGCAGTTATTCAAAACTTATTTTTCAAGATTTTCTGCAATATTTGCACGCGCCCTTCCCACTTTTAAGAACTTACTTTATTTTATTTTTGTTCAAGTTCATTCTTCTGTATCACAATGTATGCAGTGTTATTAAAAAGAATTTCCTCACTTTGGAAATCTCCTTATGCTGAAAACCTAATATATATATATATATATATATATATTGTCAGATGACATAAAATGTGTCCCTTGTGAAATGCACTTAATTGCACTTAAATGCACTTTTGGTGTACTTCATGCCTTCAAAGTATATAAAAAAACTTTAATTGCAGATATTATAATCTTAATGAAATAAAAGGTAACTTAAGTATACTTAACTACACTTTCACAACTGTTTCTTAATCCACTAAATACACATTTATAATGTAAAAATTCCAATTATCATTAAATCTAGTTTTTTTATCTTTGAATTTTTGTTAATCTTTAAAGGATTGCACTTATTTTGATGTGTTCAATAACATACTAAAACACATGCAAATGTATATTATATTCAATTAACTGAACTTTTTAGAAAAACATTTTTTTGACCCACTCAAAGTGATAGTGCACCCAACAATGAAAATATTGTAATTATTTACTTTTTTTCTGTTGCGCACAAAAGCAAAAAAAAAAATTGAGTAACCTACCAGTTGTTGGTCCCCGTTGACTTGTATAGTATTTTTATCTTCCATACTATAAGTCAATGGCTACCAGCAACTGTTGGATTACCAACATTCGTCAAATAATCACCTTTTTTCAACATAAGAAAGAAACTCATACAGGTTTGGAACAACGTGAGAGAGAGTAAAAAAGTTTAATTTATATATTTTTTTTTGTGTGGGGGGGGGTGAAATATCCCTTTAAGTAGAACTTAAGTCTTTATATGTCATTTCATAATTAATATTCTATTAGCTTTGAAATATGGTAAAAGTGTTCTGTTAAATGTACTGTTTTTAGATTTGAAGTACACTACAAGTGAACATTTAATACTATTAAGTACACTTATATACAGGAGACCAAGTGCACATTTTTAATTTATACAGTGTCTTCTCATAAACAGTATGATCTAGATCTACAGTATTTATTTAGCCAAATACCATAAAAGGTGAAGCTACATTTCTATTGTATCTTTACATAAACTAAAATATATAATATTCAGTATTTATATGATGTATGCCGGTTTTATCTACTACATGTAGTGTTATTCATCTATGCACTGTTAAAAACAAAAGCATAAATTATTTTACGCAGAAAAACTTCATCCAAAATTGGAGAAAACATCAAAGAGTGGATATTGCAATCTGCATTCAAAAGAAAATGTCCTGTTTGTTGTCACCCCTGAAGTTGAAACTGTGGTCACAAGCACGATTGCTAGATTGTTCTTTCCTCTCCTTTTTTGGATGAGGTTTGTGTTCAGATCTGCTGTTACTTGTCCATCTGAGCAGCGATTATATAGGCTTCGTTCCTCTGAAAGCCCTTATACGGTGACCAGAGCTGTTCTCCATCTCCTCTACAGATTCATAATAATCCCACAGCTCCACTCTTTTATTCAATTAAAGAACATTGACCTTTAAACTGGGCGTCATGCCAGTGGCTTTATAAGGCTTCGCTATTTTTAAGGATTGTCAATGTGCAGCATAATAGATTGAGGAGCTGTTTTTTGGCCACATTGTTAATGAATTTAAATAGGAAATATCAGTGTGTGCTGTGTACAATATTTACACCATGATGTGTTGTAAAGCTACAGACGGCCAGCTGTGTGTTCATGAAGAATCTTCTCCTCTCTCCATCTAAATATTTAGTAGAAACTTTCTGCACATTATTAATACTCATCATGAAAGGTTTGTGAGTCTCAGATACTGTATTTAGTACTGTAGTTTATTTTTCATCTCAGTATCATTTTAATGTATTTGAATGGGCTGTCTTTTATTCACTGCACACTGCCCTTTAGTGGTGATTAATAGGAACTGTGGAGTTTTTTGTAATGTGTTTTGACTAAGGTGATTTTAACTAAAGCTTACATCGTAATGTTGTCATCTGTCATTAAACAGTATGCACTAAATATGCTATTTAACATCAATTTAAAATTCAGAACCATTTGAGGTGTAGCATAAACTTTATTTACATGATACATTATTGTCCCTTTTCTCAGATTTGTCAAACAGTAGGGATTATTATTATTATTTTTTTTTTTTTTGCAATTTGTTCCAGTTATGTGGGATTCGGACAAAGAGAGCTTATGAATCATCATAATTGTTGGTTGGAATATGATTTCATGCACTAGAAAAGCAAAATCTCCTTGAGATTTAGGAGAGGGGCTGGGGACAAATTGAGCTTACCGTTTCCGGATATCGATTACAGTAAACCACCTAAATGCAGTTGATGCCAAACTAACTCAACTGAATCAACAATTTAACAAAAAGTAAAACATAACTGTATGTTTTCATGTTTTTCATGTTTTTGTGAAAATCCATAAAAAGCATACTATCCCACATTTTTGATATTCACAAAGTACACTATCTGCAACAGATAATCATCATTGTATGTAAAGTTTCGGTCAGTCTTTTCTGTTGTCAAAACAAATAAAACATGCAAATGTATTATTTTCAGTCTGGCTTGTGCATATGCGTGTGTATATTTGGTGAGCTGCGATACTGAGGAACTAATCTCACAATTCCTGATTGAAATTGCTCTGGTTTAAGATGTGACCTCAGAAGGCATGGCATGACATCTGTAGTTTCATGATCTTTGGCGATTTATTTAAGAAGTTTATTTTAGGTGAAGGTATTTATCACTGGCAGATGGTCATAAATAGATTTGTTCTTGTAATGCTGCCATTATATTTGGGAATGGCTTGCAATGCAATTGTCCAAATAAACAAGGTCATCTCAGGACGGAATTATTCTTTCTTACTTTCTTTCATGAATCCTACATTAAGACTTGCTAGCTTTCAATAATACGTTTCAATAATACCATGTGCTAAATCAAGCAGAGAGACTCTACAATTACAAGGCAGTCTTAGACGAACAATCGCTCTGCTTTATGACTTGACCTTCAAGCTGAGTTGATTTGTGATGATCTCAAAGTTACAGATGGCTGATATTAAATCTAAGTGTCTCTGCTTCAGTTTGCGAGGCTAATGGCTCATAGACCTGCTTTGGCCAGGAGCACTGTTTAGTCATTTGACATGCAGCTGTTGTGATGCGTAAATTAGAGACACTTGGTCTAAATTAAGATACACTGTCTACGAACCAAGGATGGGCTTATAGTTCTTTTTTCATCCATGTACAGTATTATACATGTTCGCAAAAACAAAAAACCTTCCCCTTAAGCTACTATGATACTTTTACTAAATGCATTGTTTACATTTTGTATTTTATACATTACAATGCATACCCTTATTTGTATGGTCAATGATATCTAATAAATGCATGATTATTATCTATCTTATAGATAGAGGATGGTAGTCCCGCTGCCGTGGCTGGATTGTGTGAGAATGATGAGCTGGTGTCGGTGAATGGAAAGCCTTGCTCAAACCTCAGTCTCTCAGACGCTATTGATCTCATTGAGGCCTCAGCTGACTGTCTACAGCTGCTTGTCAAAAGGTATTTTATTGCTTGGACAAATGTTCCTTGGTACACTCTGGTTGCGTCTTTACTTTAATTTGTGCATTCGTTTTTTTTAGTCCAAAAAGAAATAGCTTTTTCATTTCAAACTAGAAGCATTAAATCTTAATGCAATATTTAAGCCCCATCTCTTTTGTCATTCTAGACCAATTGCAATATATTCTGATGCATGCATTACATTTAAAAGCTGTCTGCATTGTTATAGTTTATGAAATGTCTTGTTTATCTTTACCTTTGAAATAACAAGCATGTATCAAATCACCCACTATGTACTCATGAAATCAAAAACAGAATATCTTACCTAGATTCATTTACATGAATTAGATACATATGTGATACACAGAAATGGTAACTGAAAATGAAGTTAGTTTTGTTATTTCTAATAAATGATTTGCTTGATAAGGATCTCTTGGGGTTTATAATGGGTGGATTAACTGCAAATGTGTGATTTTAAATATGTGATTTACTATGATCCCCTCTCTGTAGATGCTGTAGTCCACCTCAAGAGAGCTTTGAAATGGTTAGTACCACTTTTCGGATCCCTTCTCCATCCAGGCCTCAGGAGCCACAGGAACTATACACCTCTGAATACCAGGATGAAGCATATTATGGGGAGACAGACAGCGATGGAGGGTGTCCTGTGGGGACTCGATTGGTCCGGACACAAGTTAAAATACCTGCTTCTTGGAATAAAAGTACAGGCATCAATGCCCAGGGTGGTGGAGACACCCATTTGGATGTAACTCCTGGATCTGTGGTCGAATTGCAGCTCTCGCTCTCCAAGTCCACCCTGGAAGAGCCAAACTGTACTGCATTGGGCAGTGCTTATGGAGCTGTGGGAGACATCTATCACAGAAAAACGGATGAGAGTGTCAACTATAGCACCACCGCATTTTCTTCAGGTAACCCCCTCTACATACCCCGACAAGACCGGCAACCCCTTGGTCAGCGGGGTGTGTTGGTTAGCAAACCCCCTGATTTGACAGGACAGGTTGAGGTGACAGTGAAACAGTTATCTGGACGCAGTTCAGGAAAGGAGGGGGTAGAGGGCAGTCAACAGTTGGATTCTGCTGGGGAAGAAGGAGGGCACATTGAAGAAGCTCCCACCTCCTCATCTGTGTCCTTTGGACTTCCCTCAGAGGAGTGGGACTCCGACTCGGAGAGGGAGGTCAACGAGCCCAGCAAGCACCGGGCAAGGCACGCCAGTAAGTAACATCTGATTTTCAGTGTGTTTATTCTTATAGTGTTATATGGTATCTGTTTGCAAGAATAGCTATAGTTTCAAAAGCTTATCATTTTAAAAGCTCAAGTTATAGATATAACATTAGTGAACTGACAAAGTCAGCCGATGATTGCTTGCACTTCTATTTTGTAACGTCATAGTTCAGAAAAGGTTATGCACAATTCATGTAATATGATCGGTATTATGTATACTGTTAATGATTTGTGAGCAAAAGCATGAATACATTTTTAAGTAATACTTTAAAAATCAAATGTATATTATGGTTTTTAGATAGATAGATAGATAGATAGATAGATAGATAGATAGATAGATAGATAGATAGATAGATAGATAGATAGATAGATAGATAGATAGATAGATAGATAGATAGCAGTAAAGAGTGGGGGCTCACAGGGTGACATGACTGGTAAAGTTAAGAATAAAACATGGGCATGCTAATGATGCTTGCAGAAGTGCCATTTGACAGACATCAGCATGTGTGACTCTGGCCTGTTACCCGATCCTTTAAAATTGGCCATCTTAGCAGCACTGAAAAGGAAGGAGTACTCATCTATGGTTGTCTCCACCTTGAGATTGGAAAGACAAGAATCAGAAATGTGGAATGTCTTTATTCTCTCTTGAGTTTTAGCCAAACCTATTTTGAAAGGACTGACGCAGGTGCCTGGTGGGAATGTGGGGCTTTTACAGTACTTCTACGAATATCGACTGGAATAGGGTAGGGTGTTTTATTTATTTTTTTCAGCTTTTGGGGCTACACATATGGGCTTGTATTAGTACTCTGCCACTAGCAAGCCCACACAGTGCCCCAGGGCTATTTTTACTCCCTCTTTTTTCTCTGCTGTCTGCTATTGGCTCAACCTTAGTAACATGCTCTAGACACATTCACAGCTGTAACTGGCTTATGTTAATGTCTGGATGTTATACATGGATCAGAGGTTAAGTTAATTGGTGATGGTGTTCTCAAATCTCTGCTTGGATAATGACTTATTGGGCCATTGATAGTAATGTGGGTCAAGGGATTTGTAAATTACATTTAACTCCAGTTAAACCTAGGAGCTACCATTTTATTAGCGGACAAGTCATGACTCTCTTAAAATATTTGTTGATACACATTGTCATGCATTTTAATTGACATAATCTGCAATGAATACAGTGTATAACCATTTGGTTTAACATTAGTTAGCCGCAGGGTTCTTAGTTAATACATGTATTTTCACAGTTCAAGTCCTCTCATAATTAAATGACTTATTGGCTGCTCACATAACAGTGCTATTTATATGCCACATACACAGTTCAGTGATTTAGGCCACCAGGACCAACCATGTGCAATACCCCATTTTTATGACCTCACCCGCCTCACTCTTTACCTGTGACCTAAACTTCTAATTTTCTCATTCTTAGGGGTCCGGCGCAGTGAGAGCCTTTCAGAGAAGCAGGTGAAAGACGCCAAGTCCAAATGCAAGCGCATTGCTCTCCTGCTGTCAGCTCCTGCCCCCAACCCTAATAACAAGGGGGTGTTGATGTTTAAGAAGCATAGACAAAGGGCCAAGAAGTATACACTTGTAAGCTACGGTACTGGTGAGGACGAGCCAAATTATAAGGACGACGAAGACGACAAAGAGGAGCAAGCTGTTGAGTTCACTGTTCTAGCCACAAGTGAAACAGAAACTGATGAGGATTTCTTTACCAATGCCTCAAGTCAGAAAAGCATTGTAAGGTTTGATTGGGATACTGGATTACTTGAGATAGAGCGCAAGCTTGACAAGCAGCAGAATATGGAAGCACTACCTGATACCAAGGGGAAAGGAGCCCTCATGTTTGCCCAGCGCAAACAGCGCATGGATGAAATAGTAGAAGAACATGAAGAGATGAGACGTAAGGGGATCCCTGTTGAATCAGTGCAGGAGACTGAGACACATAAAGCATACCAACACACGGAGGATCACACTTACATGAATGCACAAGAGAACCAGAATTACATTGATGTAAATCTACACCACAGCTTATCATCACAAAAGCAACAGCAACAACAATATCATCAGTACCAAGAACAGTACTATCAACAGCAGCAGCAGTATCAAGACTACCAGCAGCAGCTACAATATCAGCAACAGCAACATCAGTACCAACAACAACAAGACTACCAGCAACAAAATATTTACCAGCACATGCAATCATACAATCAGAAACAAAACTGCCAACAACAGCAAGTGCAACAGTATTCACATCATATGAATGGCATGTTTGATCAGCAAATGCAGAACGAAATGCAGCCATTAGTCACAAACAGGATTGCCAAACCATTTTCAGTTGAGAATAGAGTGGCTGCTCCATTTTCCTGCCAATCAAGTGCAGATAACCAAGAACAGCCTGGGTATACATTGGGACAAGGTGAACAGATTGCTTCCCGTGATGAGCGTATATCTGTACCTGCTATCAAGACTGGTATCTTGCAAGATACAAAGAGGAGGAGTGCCAATAAACCTATGTTCACTTTCAAGGAGTCCCCCAAGGTTTCACCTAATCCTGCTCTTCTGAATCTTCTTAACAAGAATGGCAAGAAGGCAGGATTTGAGTCTTGTCCAGAAGAAGATTATTTAAGTTTAGGTGCTGAAGCCTGCAACTTTCTTCAGTCTCCTAAGATGAAACACAAATCTCCACCACCAGTTGCTCCTAAACCTCACATTAACCCTGCTTCTCCCCCATGGTCAATTCAACAAGAAACTATTGACCAACCCAGTGTCCCGGCACCTGCAGAAGCTCCAGTCAGAGAGGCTGATGCTGCTCCTGCCCCTGCACGTGAAATGGGGGCCCCAGTATTGTCTGAACAAGAGCCTACATTGGCCCCTGAATCCCATGATGTTTCACACAGTCCTGAACAACTACATCCAGATAATTCCTGGAAACAACCAGAATCTCAAATGAAGCTGAACCAGCAACCAGAAACCTGGAATCAGAAACAACCCCAGTTGCAAATGAATTCTGCTCTTCCTGTGGCACCACCTGTTACACAGTCAGATCCATCTGTTAGATCATGGGATCCAGCTCCAGCTCAGCATCATCAGCAGATTCTAGTAAGTACTTGGAGTCCAAATGAGGTCCAATTGCAAGTCCCATCCCACCCGTCTCAAACACAGCCACAGTGGTCGACACAGTCTCAAGGTTCTCCAGATGTACAATTGCAAGTGCCTTCTAAAACACAATCCCAGCCTTGGGTAACACAGCCTCAAATTTCACCCCCATCCAAACATCAACCACAGCCTCAGCCCCAAATCAATTCTTGGGCACCAAGTCCAAATCAGCCAACCCCACAAGCTCCATTGGCTCTACCACATGAGCCAGCACAACCATCTATCAATGTTTGGCAACAAAATCAAGCCCAGGAACATCCAGCCTGGACCCAAAAACAACAGATCCAACAATCCCAGTTCATGCCACATTGGACATCCCCCCCTCAGCAACAGCCACAGCCTTCTTGGGCTCAACCTCAGAGGCAGTCACAGCCCCTGGGTTCGCAGGCCAAACAGCAAGAACCAATACGGCCATCTGCAAATACATGGACTCAGCCACAGAGTCCAATTCAAGCACAGCCCCCATGGGCTCAGCAGACTCAACCACCACCTCATCCCTCACCACCAGTGCAGCAAACCATGAATCATTGGACACCAATGCCAGCCCAGTCCCAACCACATCTACAGTGGGGACAAGAACCTGTTACTCAACAAGATACTCAACAAGTGATGAACTCTTGGACACCTGTACAGAATCAAACTCAGCCACCTTGGACTCAGCCCCTCCCACCAACTCAGCCTCAGGCACATCCTCCATGGGCACCGAAACCTCAACAGCAGGCAGCACAGCCACCTGTGAGCCATTGGGCACCACCACAATCTCAGTCTCAACCAGCTTTAAATGCCTGGGCACCCCAACACCAGCAGAGTTCAGTTGGCAGCATTCCTGAAAATGAAAACCAGAAGTTGCCTCCCCAACCAATCAAGCCATGGAGTCCAACTCAGACCTCTCAGCCCACTCCTCCACGACGAATGAATTCATATACCACTGGAACAAAAGCACCATCTCCTGTTCCAACAAGTAGCACTATGTCACCCTCTGGTTTTGGTTCAGCATTTGAGATGCCAGCCTTGAGAGGGAAAGGAGCTGAACTGTTCGCCAAGAGGCAATCCAGAATGGAGAAGTACATTGTGGATTCTACCACAGTGCAGTCGAATAAGGCAAGACCATCTTCACCTTCTCCTTCTTTGCCACATTCCTGGAAATATTCACCCAATTGCAGGGCTCCCCCACCATTGGCATATAATCCAATTCATTCACCGTCATATCCACCAGGTGCTATCAAACAGCCAACCCCCTCTAGCCCTTCAACAGCAAACAAGAACAAAAACAAAGACAAGCAAAAACCTGCCCCAAAACCTCTTCATGTTCTTGATGTCATGAAGCATCAGCCCTATCAGCTGAATTCTTCCCTTTTTACCTATGGCCCAGCAGCAGAGAAACTTGCTGCAGAAAAGGAGGCAGCTGAAAAGCTTGCTGCTCAAAAAGTAGCTGAAGCTCAGGCCCAAGCCCAAATTCAAGCCCAAGCTCAGGCCCAAGCCCAAATTCAAGCCCAAGCTCTAGGTCCACAAAATCAAAACCAGCAAGTAGCATATAACCAAGATCCTCCCCCTTATGGTTTTATGCCACAACAGGCCCAGCAACCCTACGGGATGGCTGGTCAGTCAAGTATGCATGATGGCCTTTACCACCAAGCACCTCCTAATACATATCAGCCTGCTTTAAATAATTATCAACAACATCCTCAACAGGTCCCATATCAACAAGAATACAACCCCCAACAAGCTTACCAACAACCTCCTTTAAATCCCTACCAACAAGCACCAAGCCCTCCATACCAACAGCCCTCCCCACCCTCCTATCAGTCAGGTCCTAATGCAGTATATCAAGCTGGACCTGCACTGGCTTACCAACCAGCCCCTAGTTCTTATGTTGTGCCATCTTACCCAGTAGCAGCAAGGGCTGACTCTGCCTCAGGAGGCAGTATTATTGCTGCTCCAAAGCCCAAATTTTCAGCCAAGAAAAGTGCTGCCCAGGTGTGGAAGCCAAGCACTCCTGAAAAATAGTTATGTTGTAGTGATGTTTTTTCTTCAGTGTTGTTACCTCACACATAGAGCAGAAACACACTTCCAAACAGAAATACTGTTACAACAGACTTTTAAAATCTGCCAGAACAGAACAGAAGAGGGCATAAACATTTCAGAATTACATCACATGGTCATTTTACAAAAAAATTATCTGCCAAGTACTTTATGCAAATACATTTTTTAAAAGCTATGAGTAGACTTACTTTTGGTCAAAGGGAATCAGTGTTGATTGAGTTTGAGAAGAGAAACGAATGTTAATTATGAGGGAAATATTTTGACAATATTTCAAAATATTTGAAAAAGTGACATAGAGAGGCATAATGGTCTGTTATGAGGGCTACTGTACTGAGTAACTTGATTTGCAATATCACTTAAGGATATAATCCTTAAAACCAAACCAATGATATATAATCATATTTAAAATGTGCTTAACATGACTTCCAAAGGACTTATGGAGTATCAAATTTCATACCAGCAAGTATATGATAATACATTCAGTGTACAGACAGTAATAAATATATAAACTGTCCAATGATAGTTGGAATATAGAAGTAAACAGTGTATTAACAATTTCTGGCAGAGCCAATGGTGCAAGGAGAAACTACATGTATAACACAGAGATAGAATGTATTTCAGTCTCTATTTTACATAGTGAAGTTCATCTCTCACTTTCTGAGGAAAAAAAACATAGTTATATTTATAAATGATAATTAATGTTTCAGACTTTCTTCACAACAGAAGAAATGAATGTACTCAGTATGTGAGGTTTTTTTCAAGCAGGTTGAATAGTGTCAATATTTTAATGTTTAACAGCTGATACATAGTTTGAGAGCTCCTCATTTTTACGTTTTATTAAAATAAGTAGACTTTGTTTAATTTCTTGTTTATTTTTTGAGGGAGAAATAAACGTTCAGGGTTTTTTTTCAGTTCTACTAGAAAGAACATCAAATAAACAGAAATAGGAAGTCAACAAGTTCATTTTTAGTTTGACTGCAATCTTCTGTTCTTTTTTGCTGTCTTTGTTCATTTCTTTGTGTGATGTTTTCTTCATAGTACACTATTTGTAAAATGTAACACAGTGTCATTAAAATGACTGTCTTCAGTTCTGTGTGTTTGCTTTTGCATGTACTTCTCTCACTTCCATCTTTCCAATCATTTGCAAGCATTTTTTTTTTTTTTTGCACCTCTCACTATTCTCACATTTCTTTTAGAAAATCCTATTCCTCATCTTTTAGTAGTAGATTCCTTGTCAGTTAAATAAGGTAGGTAAAATAACAAGTGTCATTATTCATAAATAGTCAGCAAATAGAGTTACTTAGATGTAAATGCATTTCTCTGTTATTAAAAAAAAGTTTTACAATAGCCAGTCTATCCTAATAAAAAGCATTTAATATCGGGTCATTTTAGATTGCATGAATCCATATATTTTTGTAGTTGTATATAAAATTATATTTCTGTTATTATTTACATCCAATTCGGTCCTACTTCCAAAAATATTATATGCATGAGAGTAATTATTGTCTACATGGAAAAAAATCTATAATTATTTTGCCTAAAATTAGAATGGCTAAAGGCAAGCTAGAGTATGAATATTGTTCTAAATTTGGGCCTGTGCCGCATCATACTATTCAGGAGCTAGACATACTTCATAATTGGGGAAAAGTGGAAATGATATGAACGAATGCCCTGCAAGGCTTGCTCCAGGAGCTATATCTGGAGAAATGTGATCTCTGGTCCCATGATCTGAAATGTGGGAGAGGAGAGCACTTTGCTTTACGGCACCTGTCACTTTTATATCACTTTAGACTGATTCGTATATGTTTTTTTTTACAAAACATCAAAAGTAAAATGAAAAATGTGCAACATCTGCATGACACCCATATTTGTCAAAACTAAGTCAGACATTACTGGTTTAAAAAAAATCTTAACTATTATTTATTTAACATATTAGCAATACTGGCTTCTTAAAATAATACATAAAATGTTTATTGTACAAAATAAATAAATGTATCCGTTTTTTTTAAATAACATATTTTTTGACATCCATTATTCTTAGTCAGCTTGGTTTAAACATACCACAAATTCACTCAAATTAATGTTATCAATTCTATATTTTTTTTTAGCTCAAAACGTCACATTGTTTGTTTTTCGAGAAGCAAAGAGCCTAGATAGTTATTCAAAATGGTAAAATGACTCATCTTGCAATCTGATTCCCCAAATAAATTGTAGTAATAAGTGCCCTACAAGAGCATATCATAACCAGATGGTGGCAGCAGGACCCTTCTTGTTTAGGGCCACTCGGTTCATTCTATGTGGAACCCTGGTGGAAAATCTATTTGTACACCTGCATATATATCAGTGATCCTTCCTATATCTGATAAACGTTTCGCAACAATGATTGTTTATCCACACTGTTTTAAATAAATGTGTTTGCTAATTTCAGGCACTTAGGAGTTCATCCTTGTCACCACCGGTCAGACATTCAGCAGCGGTTTTCAATCCCAGGTCGGTTTCATCTTCTCCATCACCCAGACCTGCATCCCAAATCACTTCCGTCCGGCTACCTGTGGGACAGACCGCCCGGTTGGACAGGGGTCACAAGCCACCCACCCCTTGGGAAGCTGCCTCACGCCACCCACTGGGGCTCGTGGATGAAGCCTTCACATCAATGGACATTCAGCAGTCCATTGCCTCCAACCTGCGCTATGCTGCTCAGAGTAAGCTCTTACCTGAGCCTCCAGCTGAGTGGAAGGCAAAGGTCGCATATGAACCTCCGCCAAAAAACCAATCATCTTTGACTTTTCTGTCCCCAACCAAGAGCACAGCATCGGCACCAGCTGGTCCCGTCCCATACAGGTCACCCTTTAGACAGTGTCAACCCCAAAGGTCAATGACAGAGGCTAATCTCGGGCCTTCACAGGGTGGTCCGAATGAAATGTGGCCTCATAGACTGAGATTCTATAAAGCCAAAGATAGCAGTACTCGGAGACTCTGAAGGAGAGCCGGGAAACCCTTTACATGTAAGTGAAAGTGAAATCAAATGGGAATGAATTTTGCTGGAAACTGAGAAGTTGATACGTAAAGACAGAGAAGTTGATATTGCAGAATGAGGATCCATGAAAGTCTGAAACAGAGTGTTACAGCGTGATTTTGAAACTCACACTTAAAATAATCACTAATATTGATCAGTGAGTATGTGTCTCCTTGTGAAAAAGAAGCACACTTTAGCAAACTTATGAAAAGACTACTTGTTACAGGAAAAATATACTTGAAAATTAAGGCTGACAAATATATAAATCGCATTCAAAATCTAAGTTTGTGTTTAAAGTAGTTTGTTAAAATTGTAATATATTTCTATTTATATATAATATAAATCATATATAAATTCGTGCTGTCAAATGATTAAACGCATTCCAAAATATTTTTTTTATTTACATAATATATGTGTGTAGTGTATATTTATTATTATATATTTATTATATTTAATATATAAACGTAACATATTTTTCTTATATATATATATATATATATATATATATATATATATATATATATATATATATATATATATATATATATATATGTATATGTATATACATGCATGGATGTGTATTTATATATAGATATTAAATATACACAGTACGCACACACATACTATGTAAATAAAAAAATATTTTGGATCTGATTAATTGTGATTAATCATTTGAAAACACTATTTTAAATATGAATACATATATGGAAATATTTCATGTATCTGTGTAATTATATATACATATAAATATACACAGCACACACATACAATGTAAACACAAACTTTTATTTTGGATGCGATTAATCGCGATTAATCGTTTTGACAGCCCTATTTAAAATATATACTTAAGAGGGAACTGAATCTAATGTTTTTGGACTCTTAACTGTATTAGTCAAATGTAGTTTTTGACCCAAGTTAGTAGGACACTTTTAAAAGTGTACTTAAGTGTGTTAAGAAACCTAGTCATTAACATACACTCTTTTAAAGTACACTTAAGTGGCCTTTAATTTCACTAATATTATATTTTCTGCACATTCAATACAATCAAGTGCACTTATTTTTCAAAAGGGTCATGTATTAAGTTTTAAAGTGATGGACTAATGAATGTGGCAAAGTGATTGTGCATGATACTAAATACATGCTAAAGAAATAACAAAACATTATTGATCTTCATGCTATGTAATGTAAATGCTACAGTAGTGCGTGACTGTTCAGTGCATTTAATTGCAAAATAACTGCAAATTTTAAATTATTGCATTAAAATAATTCACTTGTAGTGGTCACAGCTAGAATCAGTATCTGAGTATTTGAGTGTTTGTTCTCAAATTAGAGAGAAAGAGAGAAAAAAAACTAATTTTGTTTGTGTAATTTTGTAAGCTTCACTTTAAAAGATTAAATCATTCTTCAGTGACCCTTCACTACATGCCCTGTTGTGCCAGATTCACTCAAACAAATTCAAACTCTGTTTTGCTCTTAAATTCATAAATGCATAAATAACTGAACATCCTTTGCAAGCTGTGAATGCGGTCACTTTTTTAACTTTCGCATGTAACCATGCATTCTTTCTTTCCACTTAAAAATGATGTTAATTTCTACTATGTGAGTTGTGCATACTTATATTTCTTTATTCCATGACTGAAGATTTCTAAGATAAGGATATCAGTAAGATAAACTTTGACGTGTTTGATTTATAAATTGTCTTCAAAATACAAAAATATTGGTGCATCAGTATTAAGTGACTTGTCTGATTTATACTTTCTACAGCTCCAATTTCTGTATGTGGCTAACGTCAAAACTGTGCTTTGCACTTGTATTAAAGTAACGTTAAAAAGCTTTCTGCTGTAGTTGTTTTTTTTAATTCTTTGTGGAGTTTCTGGAGTAAAAAAGCATGCTGCATAATTTGTGAGAAATCAAGCCTGAGGGAGAATGGTTTTCACTCCAGCCGTCTGTAACAAGTTGCTGTCTTGTTATATAATGCTTTGCGAGGCTTGGCTCGACTCATGAGCTTGTACTTGTCATACAAATGAACTATGTGGCAGCTGACATTGAAGACTGAACCCTGTGTTCAAAATAGGCTTCTGCAATTAATCTGATGTTTGCCATGTAAATTATAGTCAGTTAAATTGCATATAAATATGTATGAATCTATATAATAATGTATATAAATTAGGAATATATTTAACTATTTATAGTAGTATATTCTACTAGAATTTCTTCACATCTTCAGTGCAATATTTGACCACATGACAGATCACTGTATCTGGGAGTGACATTTTCATTTGAGATTTATGGGAAGTATGAAGGAAATGTGGGTGTTATAGGGTGTTAAAAAAACACTTTTACAAGTAGTTTGAACTGAAATGTGTGCTGGCAGTGTGTGTACAGAACCACCCTATAATGATAAATAATGTTTATTAAAAAAAAAAAGTACTAAAATCTTTACCCCTTTCTCAAGTCGAGTCGATCTCAGACGCGTCATACAGACAGGCACCTCCCACAATAGTTTGATTGACAGTAGTGCTTAGGTCCGCCCTTAATGACTGTCATCAGTCATTATTTCACCACCAAAGCAGATGTAGACTCCTAAGTGACTGACTTCTGTTGTTGGATGTAATAATGAACATAGCAGTCGTCATTTACAAAAAGTAAACAGCTAAAGTAAACAGTCTCCATGAGAGCGACTCTGAGGAGAGGGGCGTGGTCAGCAGAGCTCATTAACATTTAAAGGAAATTCTTCAAAACGGCATGCTCTGAAAAGAGCAGTTTTTTGACAGGGTAAAAAGGGTGCTGTTTTACACTGTCATTGAGAAATTTTAACCAAACTGTTTTACAGACTTTTCATTAAGACCCTAAAGAATCATATCAACTTGTGGAAAATGGGCATCCGATGACCCCTTTAACAATCCTGGACAAAACCATCTCACGTCATATTTCTGACTCAGTTTTGACTAGCAGATTACAAACTACTACAAATCATATTACACTCATTCACAGTAGGCCATTGACCATGTTAACCAAAACTTAAGTGACCGAACTGAAACCTAAGAATGAATGAACTTGTGCAAACACAGTGAAGTCATAACCTGAGCAGACACCTGCTGTCTCCGTTACACTCAAAAGTGTCAACGTATGTCTGTTTGTGTGTGTGTGATCAGTGCTATTTATAACTTCATGCTAGCGAAAGCGGACAGACTAACAGCTGGCCATCGCTCTGACAGCCCTCCGTTTGGCCAGAGCCCCCCAGTCCTGCTCAGAGAGAAACCCAGCACAGATCCAGACTGAGCTCTCGACACAACCTGACACGGCGCAGGTAAGAGCCCTGCCTCGGCCGCTCATGCAGCAGGGACGCTTGGGTTGTGTGTGCAGTTTGTTAAAAGTTCTGTCAAGGTTTCTGACTGCCATCATCAGCTGTCAGCTGTCACTAACTACATTAGCCTATACTGACTGTGCTGGTCATATGTGATATATGCACACGGTTGGATTCACATACTGATGTCATTTCTGTATTTGTGAAATATGTTGTGAAAATGAACTGAAATGCATTAAACTAAAAAAACTATACTTATTATGGACAAACTTTAAAAGAATAAACTTCAATGCCAACTGAATGTAATGTTTCTGGATCCTTAACTGCATGCTAATTACAATCACATGAAGATATATGTATATTAAATGCGATTCGCTGAACTTTAGAGTGATTTTTGACTCACTAAGTCAAAAGTGTTTCTTTAAATATAATTTCATAATTCTATTGTTTTTTAAATATGTTTAAAGTGTTGAATGTGTTGACAATAATTTCTGGCAAACTAAAATATATTTTACTGCCATTTCTATTGAAACTTGTATGTCATGTATTTTAATAAATTTGTAATTACCCATTTGTAATGATTAATTTGCAATTTAGTACATTTAAATTTAAATATATACACATGTACTACCCATATTATGTAAGATTGAATAACACACTACAGTAAAAATTATAATCAAGTAATTTACATGTGCTTTAGTATGTTCGTCGAAACATTAAAATAAGTGTGTTTCTTTAAAGCACAACAAAAGATATATATTTTTTTATTCTTTAAAGCAACGTGTAAATACCACAGTACTGTACATGCATATGGTCAAATAAACTTTTTTTAATTATCGTCTTTGCAGTTGGTGGGTATCAGTGATGTTTTGGCGTTATTTCTATATTATTATTATAGTATTTAGCACTTTTTATAATGGTATGTATTTCATATACTTCTATTTAGGAATATTTTTATTTCATTTTTAATTTTAGTAATTTTAAATACAGTTAGCTGCTAATAACATCTCTAATTTTGTAATTTTAATGATTATGTCAGGGTTTTTAATACTTTTAGCATCTATATAGACACTAGTGGGTATTCTGGGCTGTTAGACAGCTTTCCATTTGAGATTTGAGTTACAGCATGTAAAAGGACAGTTATGGATGTAGACACAGATTCCACCTGCTAGACTCGTGTGGTGTGACATCACACCCTTCAGCAGTGTCCTGTCGAATCGTATCTATATCTGCCAGTCCCTCGCAGATCTACACGGGAGCGCTGCCTTTGCTGGGCCATCATGTTTAATTGCTCGGGGTTATTTAAAGGGATGTGCTAGTGTCAGCCTTTCAGCAGGTGTAAAAATTATTACAGTCCACTGGACTATAAATGTGATTATGTGTTTGCTCTGTTGTGTAGTTTCTGGAAATGTGTGAGATTATAAGGGCCAAAATGTAGGAGACTCATATTCCCTAACTTTGTTTTCTACAGACAGCATGTCTCGGCACACTCTGATGTCAACACAGGAGAGGAAAAAGCAGGCGGCTGCTATTTGTAGAGAGATCCATGCCACTGATGGTATGAGCAATGATTCATTACCAACCTCTCTCTCTATATATGTGTGTGTGTGTGTGTGTGTGTGTGTGTGTGTGTGTGTGTGTGTGTGTGTGTGTGTGTGTGTGTGTGTGTGTGTGTGTGTATGTGTGTGTGTGTGTGTGAAAAAATGATGTATTTGAGGTAAATAAAGAATATTGGACAATGTTATACAAGAAAATACTATTTCAAATTGTCTACTTCAGAATTGTACTTTAAATTTAATGTTACTTAGTTTCTGCACCTATATATATATATATATATATATATATATATATATATATATGTGTGTGTGTGTGTGTGTGTGTGTGTGTGTGTGTATACATATTCAAAAGATAAGGGTCAGTAAGATTTTTATGCTTTTGAAAAATGTCTCTTGGAATGAGCCTTTGCTCAACAAGGCTCCATTTATTTCATAAAAACATGTAGTAAAAATTATAATATTGTAAAAAAATTACAATTTAAAATAACAAATTTTATTATTACTTAAAATGTAGTTTATATCTGCAGTGAAAGCTTTCATTACTGCAGTTATTATTAATTTCTTATAAAAAATAAATATAAAAACATACTTTTAAGTAGCTCCCTAAACCTTGTAATATAATCCGGAACCCAAACATGCTAGGCTAATCATGGTAGCACTTTATTTTACAGTCCTGTTCCTCATGTACGTACTATGTACTTATTATAGTAATTTAAATAACTATGTAATAACTAGGTACTAACTCTGAACCTACCCCTAAACCTAACCCTACCCCATGTAGTTACCTTGTTTTACCAGAACTTTCTTAGATAAATACACTGTAAGTACACTATAAGTACATGTTAGTACACGTACTGTAAAATAAAGTGCAACCCTAATCATTGTATATTTAACTATTAACACATGTTAAAACACTGGTGAGATTTGTGTATTCGCATTAATGGTGACTAAATTAACTAAACACTGGACAGCTAAAAATACTAATCCGTAGAAATGTATTACTACCAAGAGCAACTAATCCTTTTGTAGTTGTCTGTTTGAAATTCTATTTTGAGGAGCGGACAGCTGATTGGCTGACGGCTGACTGCAAGATGGTGCTTGACAGCTGTAAGAAAAAACTAGCAGGATACATTTTCATCCTTTGATAGGCCTATTAGAGCTCCCCAAGTGACCTGCAAATTTGGTACAGCTGACATGCAAATAAATTGAATTGTTCGGAATCATTTGTAGAGGTTTGACTGCACAGGATGGAAGTTCAGTCAGAAATGACAAGGGCCCAGACGAGAAGTTGTGCATCTTTCTGATGTTGTGCAATGCAAACTACATGATCAAACCATTTTTGAAATGTGGTCATTGAAGGTCAGCTGGTAATCAAAGATCACAGCAATATTTCGGACCGAACTCGATGGCGTAATTGTTGACAAACCCAGCTGTCGGAGTGGCAGAGAAGACAAGAAGCTCAGAACATACCTGTCTTTAATTAAGCAGCCCTAAACACCATGATTCGCTGGTTCAGGTGTGTTTGATTAAGGTTGAAGCTGAACTCTGCAATATGGTAGATCTACAGAAGCAGGGTTGGAGATCCTGTTAAAGGGATTTTTCTACAAAACGTAAAAAAAAAAAAAAAACAGCCAACGCCTTAAAAGGCAAACATAGAAACATTAGGTATCATTTGATTCGGTATGACGTTCCAAATCTAATGAGATCAATCTTATGATTTTTGGGCAAACTACACAGAAGTTATAAGCAGAAAGGTCAATTTTTCTATCTTGTGACCAGTAGGTGGTGCACTGTGCTGAAACAACTCATGGCTCTCAGGTCATGCTTGGTATAACATTGACCAAGTTTGGTCGGAATCCAAAGTGTTGGGAAGATATAGCCTCATGTCAAATTTTGTGCGTATTTCATTAAATTTGTTCATGTATTTTACAAGAACGGTTTGGTATATTGGAAATATTGCTTGATAGAAACTGGCAGTTGTGAGTTACAAAGTCACATTTGATATAAATAGCAAATCTGAGACAAACTCACAATTGCGAGATATGAATTAAGAGTTTAAATCTTGTGATTCTGACTTTATTTCTCACAAATGCACGTTTACATCCCACAATTCTGACTTTATAACTTGCAGTTGTGACTTTATATCATGCAATTCAGAGAAAAAAAAAAGTTCCATAGTTTAAAACTACCTTTAAGGGGTGCGAAGGCGTGGACTATTTGGAATTTTCACGTACACTAAAAGAGGTATGATTGTACAGTTACATTCAAGCCATTTTAAAACATATTTAAACAAACAAACAAAAAAATTGGATGTAATTTGGATGATAAAACATCAGTTGTAATGGATACTAGCTAGTGACTGCAGGGGCAAATACATTTTCAAAATGATGTAGTTGTAGAATATTGTGTCAAACTTGGGTTATGTTTACACGACAGTGATTTAGTCAAAAACAGTTACGTTTTTCCCTTACATTTTTAAAAAGTTTCACATATACACAACAACATTTTCAAAGCGATTCGCGTTTACACATATCCGCAAAATGGTCAAAAATGCTGTATTATGTATGCCAGGCCAGTTGTTGGCACTGTGACCTTGTTAGTAAACAGTGCCTGTGGGGAAGTGACGATTATATGATGAAATAGGATGTGAATATTGAAAACTTATCTGAATTCTGTAGCAATGCCAAAGAATCTGTGACTGTTTCACTGTACATATTCTTATGAATGTTTATTTGTTTTTGTACTTGTTGCGAGTTGTATATGTTCGTACAAATCTTTGTATAATTTTTGCATAATAAAATAAATAAATAAACAGAAGATTTAAAGGCGGCATGAAAAAAAAATCAACTGTTGGTTGTAATATTGGTGAAGTAAATCCAGACTTTGCTGAAAAAGTGTTGGCAAACTCCTGAGCAGTGACAACAGTACCATATACTCCGCCATTGTTTGTTTGACTGTTTGAAGTACTATGCACGCGCATGACGTCACCATTTTCAAAGATTCCCGTATTGGGTGTTCACACAGAAAACAATAACGTTGACGTTTTCAAAAATGTGCACTTTGAAACCCGTTTTCAAAAATATTCATTTTCAGTCCCCAAAACGGCATTGTCGTGTAAATGGACAGGCAAAACACATAAAAAGTTTACCGTTTTACTCTTTTCCACAGAACCAGAGATGGATCTAGGGAGGAAAATTAGCGCACCGAAGGAGATCATGTTGGATGAACTTTCCTTAGCATCAAACAGGGGCTCCCGTCTGTTCAAGATGCGGCAGATGCGCTCAGAGAAATACACCTTTGAAAGTATTCAGAATGAAGTCAACACACAGCACAATGTGAGTGTCACCCGTCAAACATGTGTGGTTCATTTACAATCCAGATAATCACAATTCTCCATGGAGTGATTATTCTATTTTTCTTTTCTCAGATTGATGCCATTTCTCAGGGCCCAAGTGCTAAAATGACAAACATTTTAAATAATGAACACTGTCTTGGGGATGACCAGGTACCAAATACACTTAACCCTGAGACTATTGCCCCAGGTTAGTAAACGTCAATTTCATGATACTATCATGTTTTTAGGGGTCCAAGCACTGCATTTATACTGTTTTGCCAAGTGTGATTTTCTGCCCTAAAATGTCTGGTTGTCAGAGACCATATAGAGATCTCAAACATTTACATTACATTAAGTCATTTAGTAGATGCTTTTATCCAAAGTGACTTACAAATAAGGACAATAAATAAATATGTAAATAGCCAGTGCAAATTGATGAACGTGTGTTCTTTTCGGCTCAAATATTAATTTTTCAGCTGTATTTTGAAATAATTGTATAGGTTTGATAGAAGTGGCTGGAAGACCTGCCAAGAGAGCATTGCAATAGTCCAGCCAGGATAGAACAAGAGCTTGAACAAGGAGTTGTGTTGCATGTTCTGAAAGAAAGGGCCTGATCTTCCTAATGTTGTACAAAGAAAATCTGCAGCACCAGGCAGTTTTAGCTTTGGTCTGAGATATTCAGCTTATCATCAATCACAACTCCAAGGTTTCTAGCTGTTTTTGAAGGAATTATGGTTGATGAGCCCAACTGGATGGTGAAATTTTGATAAAGTGATGGGTTTGTTGAAACCACAAGCAGTTCTGTCTTAGCCAGGTTGAGTTGAAGGTGATGGTGCATCATCCAACAAGAAATGTCTGTTAGGCAAGCTGAGATGCGAACAGCTACCGTCGGATCATCAGGATGGAATGAGAGGTAGAGTTTAGTGTCATCAGCATAGCAGTGGTATGAAAAGCCATGTTTCTGAATGACAGACCCTAATAATCCCTTGTAGACAGAGAAGAGAAGTGGTCCAAGAACTGAGCCCTGAGGCACCCCAGTAGCTAGATGTTGTGAAATGGACACCTCACTTCTCCAAGATACCTTGAAGGACCTAAATGAGAGGTAAAACTCAAACCACTGACGTGCGGTTCCTGAGATGCCATTTTCCAATAGGATTGACAGGAGAATCTGGTGGTTGACCATATCAAAAGCAGCAGATAAATATAGAAGATTTGGGAGCTGCTCTTGCAAGTCTTAGGGCTTCAACAAGTGAAAGCAAGGAAGTCTCGGTCGCATGTCCACTTCTGAAGTCAGATTGGTTGCTGTCCAGGAGGTTGTTCAGTGTGAGAAAGGCAGAGACTTGGTTAAACACAGCTCGTTCAAGTGTTTTTGCAATGAAAGGTAGAAGGGAATCCGGTCTGTAAAAAGAGTTCTCTAAAAGAGTTTGGTTAAGAGTGGGTTTCTTAAGTAGTGGGGTTATACAAGCCTGTTTAAGTGTTGAGGGAAAAACACCAGTTTTGAAGGGATGTGTTAACGATGTGAGTGAGTGCAGGTACAATTGCAGGATAAATGGCTTGAAGGAGATGAGATGGAATAGGATCAAGTGGACAAGTAGTAGGAAGTTTGAAAAGGATAAGTTTAAAGACTTCTGCTTCAGAGAGTGGAGAGAATGATGAAAATGAGTGTAAGTTTGCTGTTAAGATGTGTTTGACAGTTTGTGGTGAGGCAATTTGTGCACTGAGGTTTGTCATTTTATTAATGAAGAATGTGACAACGTCGAAAAATTAGAAATTTGAAACCAAACTCTGTGGGATGGTTTCAAATCCCCACATGGGACACTAGATCAAGACCCTGATGAAGGGTCTGATGAAGATATAAAGCCAATGGTCTGCCATAGACCATTTTTGACTCTGACCTGTATTTTCTCAATGTGAAGTCCAAATTTTACATTTTGTACGCATAGACCTCAGAATATTTTGAGAATGAAAATGCTTATAATTATATATATATATATATATATATATATATATATATATATATATATATATATATATATATATATATATATATATATATATAATAACAACAATAAAAAATAATATTTTTTTAATTATTATTACAGTTTATAGGTGATGTAATAATAATAAACTGTAAACATAATTATAGAATAAATTGCACTAAAATTGTTTCACATTTGATGTCAAGTAAAAATAATTTGGTTGTAACAATTTATTTATTTTTTCAGGCGAGAAAAAATGTTTTTAAACTCAAGACAAGTACTAAAATCCAAAACCATCAAAATGTTACACTGATTATTTGTTACATAACAACTGATTTTCAAAACCCAGTTTCAAAACTCAGATAATTAGACAAAACTATGCATATGTTTTACTTAAATTGAAGTTGTTCAATTGTTCAAATGTGTGTGTGGTGTTCAAAAAGGAAATGTAAAAAAAAAAAAAAAAAGGTGGGCACTACCCACCCTCCCACACACACATTATCCCAATAAGGAAATTAAATATAGCATTTACTTTTTTGGGGGGAGGGGGGGGGGTGCTACATACTGTAAACTACATATTCTACATCTTGAGCATGTAATTCCTGTGTGAACGGTGGCTGTATTGCCCAAACAGGAAGTGTGTTAAGTGTTTCCTGTATCCTTTAAGTGGTGACACAGAGCATCAGCCAGCCACGATAACATCATAAACAGATCGTATCCTTATAACTCCCATGGCCTCATCTAGCCTTGGGGTTCAGCCACCATTCCCAGATCGGTGGATGAACACATATTTACAATACGTCCTGCTATTTTAATGACTTTGAGGCCTCATTTGGACAGGGAGGGGAAGATACAAAGACCAGCAGTTGAATTTTTGATAATAAATAAACAAGATTAAAATCAGTTGAAGTCCCAGAGTGTGAGAGATAGACGCCACTGGTATCACGCTATGCAATTTTATTTTTTTAGTGTAGTTTAGTTTTTTGTTTTGTTTTATTTATTTATATTATTATTAATTTATTTTTTTAGTTTATTTTTTTTTTTTTTTTTTTTTTTTAGTTTAGATTCATTTAGTTGTTTTGTTTTGTTGTGCAAAGTTAAACCAAAACCATACCATTTTATTTTAGTTGTATACATACTTAATGGTAAAACAATACAATAAAATAAAATAAATTATTTTTTTAACTGAAACCCTAAGATTTAATTTTTAAAAAATTATATAGATTTATTATTGATTATTTTTTATTATTTTATTATATCATATTTTAATTATATTTTCTTATATAATACATTATAATAAATTGTGTTATTTAATTTCTAAAAATTGTTCAATGTTAAAACAAAACTGAATTCTTGACAAGGCATATTTGTACAGCTAAATCATTGAATGCAAAGAAAAAAAACTTAAATAACACCATCCATAGACATTTTTTATCCTTCTTTTAGCCAATTACTTTTTCTGTGTCACTAGTCAGCAAGCCTAAACTGCCTCCTAATGAGAATTTTTTCATAGCTCATCAGTGTCTTGATGTGTCAGCACATTGCCGCATGAAAACAGTGTCTAAAAACGAATTCCTCTGCTGTTATGAAAGTTTCTCTGAGGCCCGTTGAACTGCCCAGACCCTCAGCGCTGAAACCCATGCATTTTGTTCTGCTTCCTTGAGGCCGATAAACTGGAGAAGGAGACTGTCCTCAGCGGGAGGCTGATATATGACAGAACACCCACATTATGTAACTTGTTTTGGGCTTGCTGGCCCTGCAGTGAACAGCAGTTTGAGATATAATCATTTTGAAGGGTCACCCTGTATTCCTCCACAGCATGTTTTAGGACCTTGTGAAGCCTTTCTCTTCTTTTTCTTAGTTTCTAATTTCTTTTATGCTTCACTAGCAATGCAAACAAATGGGATCAATGACATAAACACTGAGCTGCGTTGGTTACACTGCTGTCTGCCTTACATTATGAAGGCATACATGTGGTCAAGTCACTTTTATTAAGGGATAGCTCACAAAACAATGAAAACTAAAGCAGGCCACGTGTGTCCTTGACCTTTAGGCATCTCCCTGTATTCCCTCTGCTGATGCTCATTTTTCATTTTCAAACATGCTTTGTCCTGATCTTAGACTTGAGCACTTCTTATTTTACAGTTGTCTTCAGCAGACTATCTTTGTGTTTTTCTTTCTGTTTATCAGCATTATTGTTTTTCAAGTAATGTTAAATGATCCCTTGTGAAAAAGAAGTGTCCTTCACTGTATTAAATGTGCACTTGTTGTACACTTCAAAACTTCAAAGTATATTTTAGAAGAAAGTACTTGCAGATAATAGCAATGAAACAGAAAAAAAATTTAAGTGTATTTAAAGTGAATACTTACGTGTGTGTGTGTTAGTATTCATGTATTAGTGCTTATTAGTTAGTAAGGTAGTTGTTAAATTTGTGTTCAGCCAATGAGCTACTTCATTGCTAATAAGCAAAATTGATCCCCAAAAAGTGTTACCAAAAGTTTTTAATTCAAAGTGTAATTTTCACATTTAAAGAAGTTTTTTTTTTTCAAGTCAAATTTAAAACTTCACCTTTGTCATGTTTTAAAAAAAAATATATATTTTGATGTATTGACGAACATACTAAAGCACATGTAAAATACTGGATTTTATAATTTATTTAATTTTTATTATTTTTTTAATGCTATTGATGTTACTTTACATCAGTATAAATTACATTTAATATATATATATATATATATATATATATATATATATATATATGTGTGTGTGTGTGTGTGTGTGTGTGTGTGTGTGTTTGTATGTATATATACTGTATGTTTGTCAGTACATTCAGCAGTACATTTGAACCATTTTTTTAAAGACAATACAATTATGACGTTACATATAACAATGGTGTTCTTAAAGTGGGTCGAAAAGCAAAGTTCAGCAATTAATATACATTTAAACTATAAAAAATTTCATTTAATTGTGCATAACATGCAAGTGTCTAAAAACATTGTATTCAGTCCACACTTAATATTGTTTTAAAATATCTATTATTTCTGTGGAAACTCTTTTGAAAGGCATTCTAAAGCTTACCTCTATTTCACAGGTTTTTTTTGGTTAATGTACCATGTTATATAATAAATCTTGTTTTTTTCATGCGTTCAATAGGTTACGCTGGTCCCTTGAAGGATGTTCCAGCAGAGAAGTTCAACTTTACAGCAATGCCCAGATCCTACCAGTCGCCCTGGGAACAGGCCCTCATTAGTGACCCCTCTCTGGCCGAAACGCTGGTCGCCCGCATGCCTGAGCCCCAAACCAGACAAGAGATTCCCCAATACAAGAGCTTCAACAGGTCAGATATATATATAGCTGCTTCTTCAACTAATTGTGCTTGAATCAACCATGCATATGTATTTAAAAATCCAGTACCTGTTTTATTTTAGTATTATTTATTAATATTTTATAAAGTATTTTGAATTACTATTTATTTAAATATTTTCAGTTTTAGTCTTTTTGTTGTTTTGTCATTTTATTAATGAGTATTATTCTAATATTTCTATTTATCCCAATTTTAGCCATTTAGTTTTTCAGTTAGTTGCAAAGGACACTTTTTTTTAAGCTCTGCAAGTTTCCATTTTTTATCTAATATTTATATTTTAAACAATCTTTTAATAATTTTAGTTAACAATAACAACACTTTTGCAGATTATGTTTAGACAATTACACTCCATTCTGTTATGTAATGCCCACTTTTCATCCATTTCTAATATAAAATAATAACAGGCCCTTTTTCTCTTTGTACATCCTGCAGCATATGCAAATTCAAAGTAAAATGGTTTCTGAACGCTGTTTCATGTTGACTTTGAAGAATAGTTGGCAAATGTTGGAAACCTTCCACTACTGAACATAAGAACTTGTTTTATGAGCAAAAAGCAAAAAATGTATTCATTCAGCAAGATATACCTTTACCTAAAATGTTTCTGGTTTTGTATCATCTGCCTCCCCTTTTGCTGTAAGATTGTTTTTGTTGTGTTGTCTAATAAAACCATAGGGACTCATGTTTTGTCACTCCTTTAATTGAAGGGTGGCTATTCCATTCGGTGGTTTTGGCAAGGCACCCAAAGTCCCTGTTAAACCTGTGGATGTGAACCCCAGCCTCCCCAGTCCTGTGATCGCAGCACCCGCGGGGGTTAAACGGCCCACCTTCAACAGAACGGCCTCGGGCTGGGTGACTGACAGCGCCCCTCTGATGCTTCCCAGCATCCCCCTTGAGCCCATATCATCCATGTCTTCCACATTTATCCCTGAGTCAGATGAACTCTGAGTGTTATCCTTATCATTGTGAGCTTGATTGTCACTGGAATATACATTACTGGTTAATTGTTTGGACTAATTACAATTTCTTATTGTTTTTAAAAGAAGCAAGGCCGCATTTATTTGATCAAAAATAGAGTAATATTTAGAAATGTGCTTTTTTTTTTTGTCAAATTTAAATTATTTCTGTATCCAGAACAGTATTTTCAGCATCATTACTCCAGTCTTCAGTGTCACATGATCTTTCAGAAATCATTATAATATGCTGATTTGCTGTTCGAGAAATATTTTTGATTATTATCAGTGTTGAAAACAGTCGGGCTGCTTAATATTTTGTGGAAGCTATTATACAGTTCAAATGTAAGAGAAAGAAAGAAAGAAAGAAAGAAAGAAAGAAAGAAAGAAAGTCAGACTTCTCTTCAGCAAAGATGCATTAAATACTGTTTAAATTCTATCTATCTTTAAAAAAAAAATGTGTCATGGTTTCTACAAAAATATGAAGAAGGACAACTGTTCTTTGAAAATTCAGTTTTTCATCAAAGGAATAAATTACATTTATAGTATATTCAAATAAAAAACTATTATTTTAAATTCTAAAAATACTTCACAGTATTACTGTTTTTACTTTATTTTTGATCAAATACATACGGCCTTGGAAATTACATTAAAAACCTTTAAAAATCTAGATTAAATACACAATCAGAAAAAAAGAGGTACAAAACCGTCACTAGAGTGTTATCTTTTCAAAAGATTCACCTGTGTACCTTATTTTACCCTAAATGTGTGTATTAGTACCTCAAGGATACATATTAGTACCGTTTCAAAAGATATTGGCCCAGTTTTTTTACCTTTATTTCTGAGAGAATACATAGTAAATGTAGCATATTGAAAACGTAAGACTCTCAAGTAAGGCTATTAAATGGTATAGTGATTGATTTTTGCTCTTTGGATTATTGGAAGTGTCTCCTAATGTTGATCTAATACCATATCTCTAAGCTAAATGTAACCCAAAGACTAGAAGAGCTTGCCATCAAGCCCACCCAAACCTGTAAATATGTATTTATAAAGGGCTGACATCAATATTTAATTAAATTATTGAATAAACATAAAGCTAAATGAACTTATGTTTCAAAGCTTTAAATGTAGTATTTGGCATAAAACAACATATTTTCAAAATGCACTATAGGGGTCAATTAAAATCCAGCAGTGCGTGCCTACTGTATGCTTGTGTCCGTCCTCTCACTATCAAGGTCAGAGTCTCCCGGGCGACAAATTGAATCTGTTTTCCTGATGCAGCTGAGATGAGCGATGAGTCCCTTAGCTTTCGTAAAGCTGTTGTCTCTTGCTTTCTATCAGACAGGCGCTGATGGGCACCGCTCACGTCCGTCACTGCTCAACTTCAGCCTGTTTAGCCTCAGCTGCGTCTGTACCTAACATAAAACAGATGCAATGGAGTAAAAAGGAAAATGTGTTGAAAAAAAAAGAAGCTTTGCCTTTTTTTTCATTGCCTACAATGCTCTCTGGGATACTTGACTCTGGTTGATTGACACTTGTCCTAAAAACCTATTTCTTAGTTTTATGTTTCTCTCTATCATCTCACATAATAAAACAATTTAAATACACATCAACATGTTGTGTCTATATTGTTTATTTATTGGTTAAGTAGCTGTGTAATAAGCAGGATGGTGTGTGTTCAACCTGTCATTATGACTAAATTAACCCCTTCTGAGGGATACAAGGCCTTTTTTGACATCAGGGTCTTAAAAGAATAGCTCACTCAAAAAATAAAAAGTAAACCCAGACCTTCCAAGATGTCACTGAATTTATTTCTTCATCAGAAAAGATTTGGAGAAATGAATGATTGCAACAGTTGCTCATCAATGGATGCTCTGCAGTGAATGGGTGCCGTTAGAATGAGAGTCCAAACAGCTGATAAAAACATTGTGTTTGTAAGAAACCAATCCATCAAGATGATGTTTTTAACTTCAAACTGTCGCCTCTGGCTAAAATGCAAGTCCATAACCCAATAATATTTCTCTAATTTCTTCTAAATTAAACAGTTTTTCTATTTTATGGCTACGTTTGAATTAAAATGAGGTAATGAATAAATTAATAGGTCATAGGAATTTATTGCTATGACTTCATTAATTTCTTGAATGGTGGCATTATTTTTATGACAATTATGAATAATTCAAATTATTATTATTATTATTATTCATAATAATTATTTTAAAATCATTTAATTACAGGAATGAGAATGTCATTGAGTTAATATAAATTAAATATTTTTTTAGCATAATGGTAGGACATAAAAATTAGAAAACAAGTTTTAATATTTTATTCAATTTTTATAATTTATTATTTGTAATTTCTTTGTTGTATTATTATTTTTTGTAATCATAAACAAATTGTGATCAGATAAAATACTGAAAAATCCAATTGCCGATCATTAATCTGAATATTTGGAGGATGTGTCTTTGTTATGTCTTTATCTCTCTTTTTTTTATATACTGTAGCAGCATCTGCCACGGTGCTCATTTTTAACCCACAGCTCTGCTTCAGCACTAGACTGTGTAAAGGTGAGCACGTGTGTCATCCATACAGTGCATCATTTATTATCCAGTTAGATCATCTGAATCTGCAGCGACGAGCACACAAAGGCAAGCAACTGAACATCAGCATGTTTTTTTCTGACTCAGGCTGAGGCTAATTGGTTGGCTTTTCTCCAGAAGCTTCTGTTTGCCTACACACTCAGTTAGCTATGAGGACTAAACTCAGTGTTATGTACAGACATAGATCCATGCATCATGTATTCCTTATAAAATAAAAGACATATAAAACTTTTATGTAAAAAAAAAAAAAGCATAATGCACTTTTTTCATATTTCAGGGATCTCAAAAGCAGAAGACATCATGGCTGGGTATATGTCTATATTTACCATACTGTAATTCCCTGAAACACTAACGTACTGTAGCAGTGTAAAAAAAAAAAAAAAAATAATAATAATAATAATATAGTAATATAGTGGTATAAATGTACATTCCATAATTTTTTTAAATAAAAACCTTTGCTAATTTTACAATGTTAATAACTGTGGAAATGTCATCACAGTTTGTGAAAAAGGACCGTTGGTCACCAACTGAACATTTAGCAGATACTTAATTAAATAATTAATCAATTAAAAACTTTGTGAAAAAGCACGATAATTTTCAGGTTGGAAACTGATTGATAGCAGATAATCTGTGATGTTGTGCATAAAGCTGACAAGTTGACTAAAGGAATAAATCGCCAAATGGAAATTTGATAATCCTTAATTAACAATAAATATATTTTGTCCACATCATGTGCAGGGTTCAATAAGAAATATTAATGATCCTAAAAATAAGCTCTACTTATATATATATATTCAGTGTGTTTTTTATTTCTTTTTCATTTATTTTTTTAAGTGGGCACAGTTTCAGAAGATTTTGTCATCCAATTATTCAGCAGACTCTTGCCAAAACAAAAGTTAAAATAGGAAGTACCCAGTGTCCCACTGGCAGAGGACATGGCTGTATTCCTGAACATGGTCAGTTTGATTCTGTCCCTCTTACAAGCTTCTCTGAATCCCTGCACTGGCCCTCAAGGAGCTCAGTCTAACTTGACATTGTTTATCAAGGGTTGGGCTGAACTTTTCTGTATCTTTGTAACATGTTTTTTTTTTTTAAATAAATATATTTTAAACGCACCTGTTTGCCCCATGGGTGTGTGATAATAAGTGAACTCAGTATGGTGTGATGAACAGTAGGGCGTTTCCAGTTCCAGTGCTTCTTTGATCAACATCTAGCCAGACTTAGTGAGAGCTTCCTCCCTAATATCAGATCTACTACACAAGTGGACTACTTTCTTCTAACTTCTTCACTTTGGGAGCTACTAAAGTCTTCAGACAGCAAATTCAGTTAAAGTTTTAATGAAGACATTTCTGACCGTATACATCATCTCACTGTGGTTGTTTCTTGTAAATGCACCAGTTATCACTGCAGATTTAAAGTCGGTATGAAATTAAATGTGTGATTGACTTTTCACCTCCTTGAACAAAAATTAAAAAAAGAGAGAAGTCACTATAAACAATTAAAGATTTCATATGTAATCATATTTCATTTAATCAAATTTAGGATCAAATGTATTATAAATATTTATCTTAATTTTTTTTTTTTTTTTTTTTTTATTTATACTTCATAAAGAATTACACGTGCTACTCCGCACAGAGGAATAAACATCCTGTACAGTGGTTGATATTTAACCGACATTACCAAACTAACATTGCATGCTGCCAGATCGGTTGCTGTTGTAAGCGATTATCACACAATTAACCTCCTGAACTAATGCTGCTAATAACTGGCCTGCAGTCTGGACACTGAATAGTCCCATCAGGTGAACAAATAACAAACGAAGATGGCTAAGATCTAAAATTTGATTTGGGTAACAAAAAATGCCATAAGGTCAAGCGTAGGTTGTTTAGGACGTGGTAGATAGGTGTGAAGGTCCCTGCTGAGCATTAATAAAAAAACAATGCATGCCGCTGCACCAGCGACTTTAGTCATCTGAGTCAGCATTGATCTCTGCACATAAACTGACAGAATGTGATTACAGGATAGGATAGGTACTTTATTAATTATGACCAACATGCAGCAGTCATCCAAGATTGAATGTAATGTAATTAGTGGCAATCATTACTAATACTATTGCACATACTTAGGATTAGAGTTTTGAACAAACCATTTAACCTGAGTGTTAAACCTTGTGTGTAACTCTGTGAGTTTGGTGCAAAAAGAGGTCCAGATGCATTTGAGACGCACCGCACTCTGATCACTCAACCCAACCTCAACATACAAGATCCAGCGCGACCAACTGTAGATGCATTTTCTGTTTATTTAGGCCGCATTAATGTCAAGTCAAGTCAAGTCACATTTATTTATATAGCGCTTTAAACAAAAACGTTTCAAACAACTGATCAACATTAATTAGGAAAACAGTCTGTCAATAATGCAAAATGATAGTTAAAGGCAGTTCATCATTGAATTCAGTGATCTCATCATCTCATTAGGAGCTTTCGCAACCCATGCATGAATCAGTCATGGATGAAACATGGATGGAGTAAGCGCTCAATTCAAACACTAATCATTACATCTTTCAAACAGAAAATGTAACTGTCCATATCATCACTGAAGTAGACTTAATATATTATACTATAATATATACTCACTGGCCAATTAATTTGATATACCTTGTTATTACCATTTTGGACCCCCTTTTGCCTTCAGAACTGCCTTAATTCTTCATGACATAGATTCAACAAGCTGTTGAAACATTCCTCAAATATTTTGGTCTATACTGACATGATAGCATCACACAGTTACTGCAGATTTGTCGGCTGCACATCCGTGATGTGAATCTCCCGTTCCACAACATCCCAAAGCTGCTCTATTGGATTGAGATCTGGTGACTGTGGAGTCTGAGATGATTTGAGACATGGTGCATTATCCTGCTGGAAGTAGCCATCAGAGGATGGGTACACTATAGTCTTAAAAAGGGATACACATGGTCAGCAACAATACTCAGCTAGGCTGTGGCGTTTAAACAATGCTCAGTTGGTACTAAGAAGCCCAAAGTGTACCAAGAAAACATCCTTCACACCATTACACCAGCACCACCAGCAGCAGCCTGAACCGTTGAGACAAGGCAGGATGGATTAATGCTTTCATGTTTTTTTACACCAAACTCTGACCCTATCATCTGAATGTCGCAGCAGAAATCGAGACTCATCAGACCAGGCAACGTTTTTACAATCTTCTATTGTCCAATCTTGGTGAGCCAGTTCAAAATAGTAGCCTCCGTTTCCTGTTTTTGCTGACAGAAGCGTCACCCGGTGTGATCTTCTGCTCTGTAGCCCATCTATTTCAGTGTTTCAACGTGTTGTGCGTTCAGAGACGGTATTCTACATACATTGGTTGTAACGAGTGGTTATTTAAGTTACTGTTGCCTTTCTATCGTCTCTAACCAGTATGACCATTCTTCTCTGACCTTTGACATCAACAAGGCATGGATATTTTCTCTTTTTCGGATCATTCTCTGTAAACCCTGGAGATGGTTGTACATGAAAATCCCAGTAGATCAGCAGTTTTTGAAATACTCTGACCAGCACATCTGGCACAAACAATCATCCCACGTTCAAAGTCACATAAATCCCCTTTCTTCCCCACTCACTTTGAACTTCAGCAAGTCGTCTTCACCTCATTTTCATCACATCACCACATCAGGACACCCTTGCATTACTTTTTAGGACATATTATGTTGAGGTATGGTTCAATTTAAACAAGAACTATAATGTTATTTACTTTACACTCATACGTGGCTTGACACAAGGAATGTGACAGCTGAAACCCATGTCTTGCATACGTCTGTGTGTAGTGGTTCTTGAAGCACTGACTCCAGCTGCAGTCCACTCTTTGTGAATCCCCCCCACATTTTTGAATGGGTTTTGTTTCACAATCCTCGCCAGGGTGCGTTATCCCTATTGCTTGTACACTTTTTTCACACATCTTTTCCTTCCCTTCACCTCTCTATTAATGTGCTTGGACACAGAGCTCTGTGAACAGCCAGCCACTTTTACAATGACCTTTTGTGTCTTGTCCTCCTTGTGCAAGGTGTCAGTGATCGTCTTTTGGACAACTGTCAAGTCAGCAGTCTTCCCCGTGATTGTGTAGCCTACAGAACTAGACTGAGAGACCATTTAAAGGCTTTGCAGGTGTTTTGAGTTAATTATCTGATTAAAGTGTGGCACCAGGTGTCTCAATATTGAACCTTTTCACAATATTCTAATTTTCTGAGATACTGAATTTGGGATCTTCCTTAGTTGTCAGTTACAAACATCAAATTAAAAGAAATAAACATTTTGAAATATATCAATATGTGCGTAATGAATGAATATAATATACAAGTTTCACTTTTTGAATGGAATTAGTGAAATAAATCAACTTTTTGATGATTATCCAATTACATGACCAGCACCTGTATTTAGAGATTTCTAGGCCCCTAAACCTAAATATTTTGCAATATAAAACAATTTAAAAACAGATAAATATTAGAATTTCCTTCTTTTTTTTTTGTCAATGGCAGATTGACAAAAAGTCAAGTTGTTTTCTTTTTTTCATCCAACATATAATAGGGCAAATACAACTAAATTCACAATTTATAAAACAAAATAAGAAATGCTATTGGCTCTCATGTGTCTCGTGACCTGTTGTCATGCTTAAGTTTGGATATATCTTCTAAATGAGATGAAAGAAACATGTTGCTGTTTCATGTCCACTTTAAAGCTCAAGCTTTTTAAAGTTTTAAAGATTGACCCTAAGTTCTTGTGCATTATATCAGCAAGTATAGATACTTTAGAGCAACTATACTTGTACCCACTACGAAACCAAGGTCTTAAACAAACCAAAGCATCATGTTTGAACTAGTGTGAACTGATTTTGCCTCAGCACACATCAATAGCAGCAGGCTGGGAATGACACACATCTACCAGCCCAATTATTTAATAACCTGCTGCCTTTAGGATCTCACCCCGTTTTAAATCAACAGCCCAAATGAACTACACAGTTAATGCAAACGTAAAATATAATTAAGCCATATTTCTAACATGAGAACTGTGTAATGAAACTAACACTATTTATGCTCATAAGCCATGGCTCAAACTCCTGCTGTAAAATGAAAAAGGTACGCTCCATTTACCAACTAATGATCTTCTATAATCTTCTCTATGTCCTTATTATTATTCTACACTTGGTCCTGCAGACTGATAGTCTTTGTATCCAGGCAGTTTAAGCCATTTTTATTCGAGGGTGTGTTTATAAACACAGACAACCATCGCATTTTCATTATATAGATGCTTTACATCCCATCAAACTGACTGCAAGTCATTTCAAGACCTTGAATATCAGAGAAGGAATCATTATATGTTCTTAGGGGGAAAGACTTACAGAAGGAACATGTATTGTCTCTTAAATGGGCTTTCCAAGTACTTCCTTGGGAAAGGAATGTACCGTTCGGATACACCGTGACCTCTCTAAGAGCACTCAAATAATGTGCTTGATTTCCTTTTGCACTCAATTCCATCGGCCCATTCAAGTACGACACAATGGTCAATTACTGAATACATGTGCACTCTTACCTCCCATAAAGAGATATTTAGACAGCGATGATTAAATGGATATATGACTCAGATAAGAAGCAGCATTGCACGGTGTAATGGACTATCAAACACAGTTAAATATTTTTCCCTCATCGTTTTATGTAACAGGATTGGACAGATGGTGTCCAGATAACAGCAGTCTTACATCACAAGGCACCAGACTACTGCTTTCATCACCAGATAGAAGAGTATAATAAATAATACAAAGTCGTTAAATGTCCAAAGCTGACAATACATGAGCACTGATCAAACTTCATGAAGGGAATCCTTTGGGTATGTTCACAAGACAATATTAAACTACTGCATACTGCCCAGTGTATACTGAAAGGTTTATTGTGGATTTTAAAGGAACTGAGTGCTTTATTTTTTGCACTTGTAATAATAAGAATATTGCTAGTATATTGGCATGTTATTATTTTTTTTGATCACAGTATGCATTTCAAAATTGAGGGGGTTTTTTTGCACTCTTTTTGAAGTAATTTGTATTAGATATTGAAAATATAATTGCATGACTACAATATTTGTTTGTGTAAATTACTATTTTTGGTAGGCAGGGACAGCGTGTGCCATGGTAGTTCATTGCCATACTCCACGCGATGGTCCTCCGCAAACCCGGACTGCAACTCGTGCTGCTGTTTAAGAAGTGCTGTTTGTTTTTTGTTTTCTTGCATATCACAGGTATATTCTCCATCTGTAAATGTTAGACCATCATTATTTCCATTTAGCTGTCAGCATCCTTCTACATGCGATTCTCATCTAAACTCCACAGCCTTAGACAGACTCTAAACTTCTGCATGCGTGCCAAACAGACTGAGCGCAATAATTGCATCATAACTAGAATTTTGAAACTACATGTAGGCCTCTAGTGTATTTTATGATAGCAGATAGCAGTCTGCTAGGTAATTAAAATATAATGCAATTAATCTGTGCTCTTGTGTTCATTTACTTTCAATTTTAGCTTAATGAATTAAACTTCTGCTTGAAAAAGGATTATTTATTGTTTTTAGAATGTAATGTTACAATGTTAGAATATAATGTGATTTCAGCCTCTTTATTGCACATAATGGATAACATAGTCAACCTTTACTAGCCTTTATTTGTTTTCATTTCCTTTAACATAAACATTGTTTCACTGGACAACACTATACAATATATATATATATATATATATATAAAATCAAACGATTAATCGCGATTAATCGAATACAAAAAGTTTTTGTTTGCATAATATATGCCTTCTGTGTATTATATATATATATGCTAAATGCACATACATACAGCCTATATTTTGAAAGTTTTTACATGTATTTACATTTCTATATTTATATTCACATAATTTATAATTATTTAGATATTAATGTTTTTTGTTAATGTTTTTTGGCCATATCGCCCAGCCATACAGTAAAGTACAGCCATATCGTTTTGTTCATCTCACTTCACGCAATTAGTTCAGCTGACGAATTATGCACTACAATTCAACAGTCAAGAAGCCCAGAAAGGATTGAAACACAGCCACCAAAACGAGTCTCTAGCTGCTCCGTGTCGGCAAAGCAGAGGAAAGTGTGAGAAAGCAGGAGAAACTCCTCCCTTCGACGTGCTGCACTGGGACAGATCGACTGCAGTACACACTGTATCGGAGAGGAGAGGAGGAGTTACACCTCAGCACCGAAACCAGCTGGAAACTCAGGTGCCCCGCAGTCAGCCAGAGCCAGTGAACTCATGCCAGCACTGCACGCGGACTACTGCGGGGACCGTTCACTTTACAGGATTTTAACTGACTAAAGAAAGAGTGAAAACAACATTAAGTCATGAGAACGAAGGTGCTTATGATATTATGTTTATAGTGCACATCTTTACCGGTGTGTGTTCGTGAGTCGTCTGTCGCTTCCCCTTTTCCGTCCAGCAGTTTGACTCCGACATTCAGCAGGAGTCAATAGGATTTTTTGTCACACAGTAAACTATTTCACTGGACACTGAAAGGAGGGAATATCAGTCATTCATTGTTCATGTGGTGAGTAGATGTGTCTCTTGTCATGTCAGTACATTTTGTTTTGGTCAAACTTTTCTTCGCCATGTTTCACTCGTCAGTGCGCATGAGGCGGAAATGCACCTGAACCGGAAATGCACCTGAACCAGGTGAACGCGCGCGCAACATTTCGCAACAAAACTAGCACTGCAACTTGAGTGACTGTTTACATTTAGAGCTTTTACATGACCAACCCCTTTAAATAATTCATTTAATAAGTACAGAGTACGTGTAATGTTAAAACGTAGCCTTCGAGTTTGTATAGTCGCTTCACATTAATATATTTCCAGTAGTTAAGCATCACTTGATTGATCTCAATTACTGCTTGGTCCGAATCCGCTTTTATACTCCTCTACAATACTATACAATACTAAAAAAGCTGAATCTCTTAAATGTATCACTACATTTGCTTTATCCTAATGAAATGTAACATATTTACATCAATTAGAAAATTGTCTTACTGATAGCAGTATTTGTGCTTCGTGCCTAACTTATATTGGAATTGTATTTTGACACCGTGTCAGAGATACAGATAAATATATTCACGAGTGGGCATTTAATGGTATTTGAGACAAGAATAATGTGCTACACCTACACCAACTTAAACTGCAAATTATCATCAGTTTTCTTAAATCAGTTTGTTTGTATTTCCTTCTGCTAAAAATATTCAAACATCCTTAAAATAACAAGAAAAGAAGAAAAAAAATCTAAAGATAATAGATTCGTAAAAAGGAGATATCTTGTTTAATTTTCTTAAACGTACAAATACGCAATAAGCACATGCTGATTTAGAAATAAATTAATGATTGACTGATTAATTCAGCATTATGTTTGTATGCAATTATTTTTTTAATATTGTTGCTATGACCTTGGAGAGTAAAAATAACTGAATGGAAATTAATAAATTATCATATCAGGTTTTGAGGATTTTGTTGTAGTTTGGCTGTTTTATATATATATATATAGAGAGAGAGAGAGAGAGAGAGAGATTGCATCTGGGAATGCAAATGTTGTTTGTTTCTTTGCAACAAACATTACAGCTGATTAAATTGGCTCCACACACCTGCCAAAGCACTCTTCTCATTAAAGTTTGCTGCCCGTGCATTTCATTTGAACACAGTGCGATTGCAGAAGTTTGGCACTTATGCACAAGGCTAGTTATGTCAGCTTTTCTTTGGCTCATTTAGTTAGACAAGAAAATTGCAGCACACATTTGCTTTCCCTCTGATCCCTCAGGATATTTATATACCATTAGTATTTATGCTTCAAAAATCTTAATGTGTATAAGTGTGGTGACTTTTTAGTTCAAAGTAAAGAAGTCATAGATATTTGTATTGAAATAAAAAAAGAGTATTGTGCGATTGGGCAACATTCATTTAGTTTCTAGCACTTTGCCTTTTTCATCATGCTTGTATTTGCTCTGCTGGTGCCTACGTTTCTCCCCACACCAGTGAAATCAAGACGACGTGGCAGAACCGCTGCATCTCCCTCTGTGGCCCTTCTCTCATCTGGGATGAGTTCAGTTTCCTAACCGCCCGCAGATCTGTAGAAAACACTGATTTCAGATCAGTTCGCATCTGTTCCCTGCCGAGGTGTTTCCTGATGGAAATGAATGAAATATTTGGGGAGCAGTTTCGTGGAAAGGCCAGTTACGCAGATCGAGTTTGTGGAAACTAGGATGGGTTTGAATACAGTATGTCCTGTAACTAGCGCAGTGCAATGCGCTCATAGGTTTTGCATAGGCGTGTGCATGAACGTTCATGTGACTGCGGGCGTGTTTCAGCCTGAAAAATAGGACTGTTTGTGTGAGCTTAACAATGATGTCACATTTATGAATCATACATGAAAGGACAACATTGCCAAATTAACATTACATTTGAGGCTGTGGATTTTTCTTTTTTTTTTCTTTTGACAAATACAGTACAACTTTTACCTTAAAGGAAAACCTTCATAGAATAGTTCAAAACTGAAAATTTGCTGTAAACATATGCACCCTCAGGCCATTTAAGATGTAGATTTGTTTCTTCATTGCAACGGATTTGGAGTAATTCAGCATTGCGTTACTTTGCCCCCAATAGATCCTCTTCAGTGAATGGGTGCCGTCAGAATGATGTCCAAAAAGCTGATAAAAACATTAAAATAATCCACACTACTCCAGTCCATCAGTGAACATTGTGAGAAGTGAAAACCTGCGAGTTTGTAAGAAACAAATTTATCATTAAGATGTTTTTAACTTCAAACTGCTGCTTTCAGCTAAAATATGTGTCTATAGTGATGCTTCATCCAATGAAAAGTCAATATTCTGTCTCCTCACATCAAAATCTACCGTGTACTGTATATTTCTCGCCCAATTCAAATGAGATGACTTTTTCACTTTAGAAAGAAATGGTATGGATCCCGGAATCAACTTGCTTGAAGTAAAAAACGTCTTAATGATCGATTTGTTTCTTACAAACATGCAGCTTTTCATTTAATAAGATGTTAACTGATGGACTGGAGAGGTGTGGATTATTGTGATGTTTTTATCAGCTGTTTGGACTCTCGTTCTGACGGCACCCATTCACCGCAGAACAAGCCATTCTTTAATATGAGTTTATTTTCTCTGCTAACTTTCTTCATGCTTGTCAAGATGCTACTCCAAAAGTAACTGACAGGTGCATGTGGGTAAATCTTTCCAAAGCGGTAGAAGTTTTTGCTGATCTCTCTAAATCCAAATAGTCCTCTTCTCAGCACAGCAGCCGGCTGCTTCATTTGTTATTGTTTGCAAGGAATCCTCCTCTGAATATCTGGAAGTGTCTGACTAAGCACCGCACTAATAATGCATGAAGCCACTGAAGCTGAATGAATATTTTAAACCATTTTTCAGTTCGAAAATGAAAGGAAAGCGAGTTGGTTGCCTCTTTGTGAATTTGACATTCATTGGCAAGCCGTAAAAGGAAGCGAGGAAATGTTTCGGAAGTCGAGTACGTTTCAGAGAGGATATTGTACTTCAGTCACTGAAAAATGTTGATGTCTCGATAAATCTGTTTCTGTTTGTTCAGGAGTTGTTTTGTCACTTAAGTATTAATGTATTGTGTGTTTAATGGCCGTGACCTGCCCGGTGTCTCTGAACTCAAAGTGCTGAGCGCGTGCTGGAACGCAATGCATGACCAACAGGAAGCCCACACAGGAAACGGCCGCTGCATTGTTGCTCAAAGCCAAAACAGCCTTCTCCGTTCCTTCGGGAATTCTGCCGCTCCCTTCAATGTTGTTTCAGGGTTTCAGGAGCGTGTCATGTTTCGCGTTTCGCCTCGGCAGTGCAGCCCATGAGGGCAAAACTCTCTTTTTGTGTGTAATTCTTGTAGGTTTGCTGTCAGAAAAGGATGTTATTCTTCACCGAGCGATGATGTGGTTTTTTAGCACTTGTTGCTGTGGCGTGTGGCCGTCTGTAATTCTCATTTGGTCATTTTCACTGTGTCTTTCCTAAATGCTTCTGACATCTGGTTGCTAAATAAGACTCCTGGCTTTTTTTAGGTCTGGATCGTCATTTATAGATGTCAAAATCTTTGTTTGTTTCATTGCATAACTATCCATCTGCTGTCTCTGCAGCTGTTTCTCATACAAATAATATTCAGAATCCGCCCTCAGATATTTTTATCATACATTGCAACATTATGATACATGTTTCAATCAAACGCATCATTACATTGCTGTTTGGGAGTGTGCAGATCAGATTACTGTTGTTGTGTGTTAGTTTGCATAATCTGTCAGTGTACAGTAATTCAGACGTTTTGTCACTGCTGAAAAGACAAGAATGTGGGGTTGCATACAGTAGCTTCTGTTTCACAACGCTCTACTTTTATTTGTCATACATGTGCTCTTTTCTTAAGGAAAGGAGTTCATCCGTAAATATTTTGTTGCCTTGAATAAGAATGGTATGTAACCAGAATGTGATGCAATTTGACCACATTTCTTTTTCGAGTCAAATCATGATGAGTTATGTTGCATGGACATTTTGAGTAGGAGATGAAAAATGAGTCAATAAATAAAGATGAGCTCATTAAACTTTTGAACTTTGTAGATGGTTGTGTGGCAGAAATCAGTTTTCGTATTTTTACAGTAGCTTTAATATTTTATCAATGTATATTTTCTGTTACATATGTGATTAAATGATCTTTTGAGTGATTTATACCTGCAGGCACTTCATTACTCTGTGATTCTCCTCTCAGTCGATCTGCGGAGGGATCGTTATATTAGCCCAGGAAAGATATTAAACAGTTTGAGATTAGTTATTCCATCATAGCCCTTTGAGCTCCATATTTGGAGAAAGTATAATCTAGGAGCAGCAGTGATCATGGTAGGTAATTAATATGCAGGTAATATAAAACTAATATATAAGGAGAATGAGCCATTTATTATTTGTACTTCAAGTCTTTAATATTCAATTACCAGTAAATCAGTTTAATGTGAGTTAGATGAAGTTGTGTTAGTGTGGGAGATACAAATAAAAGTGGGCGAACTGTCCCATTGCGTGTTTTATTTTTAGGATTTTGCACAAAAATGTCTCAGATTCAGTGAATCATTGTAAATTAGGAAGCTGATCAGAGGCATGAAGAGAACACAGGAAATGATGTCATGTGCCGTTAATTTCAGCTCTTTGTAGAAAGGCTGGGGGATATCCTCACTTACATTAGGTAAGGAATGAAAGAGCCACATGGCATGAGTGTCATCATTGCTGTCAGTGAAAGTCTCCTTTTGTAGCTGTGAAGTTCTGGCACCTAGAAATGGCTAAACATTCAGTCCTATGCTCATATTCCACTTGCATATACTTTTAAAATGAGTTCTTATTATAGAAAAACTATTCTTTAAAGGAATATACATAAGTGCCAACTGAATGTAATGTTTTCAGACTAGGGCTGTCAATTTTGAATATTCATCGAATTAAATCCTAAATCCACCTTTGAATGCAAAAAAAAAAAAAAATTCAAATAAAAAATATAATTTTAGTTCTGCTTCAGCTGTCAGGCAGCCTTATCAGTGGTGTACGAAATGCGACGACGATGTAAGTGCCATTGCATTTTAATGCTTTTGTCAGTCTATCCAGTTGAACTGTTATTCACTCAATATATTGCGAAAAACGAGAGCATCAGTACGGAGAAGATGTTGTTTACGTCAAAACTTAACAAAGCCATTCACACAGAATGCATATTTATCACATTTTCTAGAGGGATATGCATATTGCACTCACGTCTCGCACAAGAGAGCAGCACGTTTAGAAAATTAATGTAAGTTCAACTTTTAAAAAACATCTCAACTTTTTGGCATTTTTCCACATCCCACTGATGTTTTTAAATGAAGAAAGTAACCTACTCTTTGTGTTAAACTATACATACATGCATAGTGCTGTTTTTATTATTATTATTATTGTTAAAGGAACTTCGTTAATTATATATGGTTTATAAACATTATTTTGAACATTAAGCTTTTTTTTCCAAGATAGTCATGTTATTTTATTACGCTTTGAAGAAACGTGCATAATATTTTGCCTGATGCACCCTCTTGTGGCCTCAGGAGAGAAGCTAGCTGAAATTATGCCTTTTAAATTCGAATTTGGATAATCTATTTAAGTAGAAAATTCGAATTGAGTTTTTCAGTCATTTTGACCCCCATTTCAGATGCTTAAATGCATGTTAATAGCAATTAAATGACAATGTGAAATTTAAGTTAGTTGAACTGTGTTTTTTGACCACAGAAAAAACGTTACTTGTGTGCATTGAGACAAATCAAAGGCATTGATATATTTCACGTTTGTACGTTTCTTTCAGTTAAAACAGCTCAGGTTTATACTTTATTCTGGAACTAACTTGTCTGTGAAACCGGAGGTATATGTAATGGTGAAGCAATTTTAATAATTTAAAATGTAAGCACATTTAACACCCTTGAGTGTAAGTGATAAAAACGTACTTTTTTTTTATTATAGTAAACACAACAAAATAAGAGTAAATTTACGGTAAATTTCCAAAATGTACTAAAAACGAAAATGTTTTTCCCTTTGTGTTTTTGAAAAAATATATATATTTGAGACTGAACACGTAATACACGCCATGCTTTTCACAAGTTTGTATTTTATTTACTTTTTTACATGGAGACAAAAAGAGTATAACATTCAAAATTGGTCACTTTGAAACCCATTTTTCAAGAGTGTACATTTTCATTAGATTAGATTAGATTAGATTCAACTTTATTGTCATTATGCAGAGTACAAGTACAGAGCTAATGAAATGCAGTTAGCATCTAACCAGAAGTGCAAGAATATAGTGTTTTATATACATAAAAGTGCAGAGTAAGTAAAGCTATGATATACAGAATGTACAGTGGAGTTGCTATATACAGTATTGAGCAGAGTATATACAGATTATAAATATGAATGCAATGTAGATATTGTATGTACATTATGAACAGAGCAATGAAGGATTATATATACATTATGAATAGCAGGAACGTGAGAACAGTGGTAATAAATACAGTTGAATGAGTGTGCAAAGTATTGTTGAACAATCTATTATATGCAAAATAACAGTAGTGCAATGATTTTTTGTAGAAATAGTCTACTGTGCTTGTACAGTAACCACTTAGACAGTTTATAGTGAAATGGATTTAACCATGTGCAGTCTGTGCAAAATATGAGTAGTGCAATACATGTATGTAAAGTACTGTGACCAGTGCAGTAAAAGAGCAGGTGCAGGTTAGATTGGTGGTGCGGCATTCAGAAGTGTCACAGCCTCAGGAAAGAAGCTCTTCCTGAGCCTACTAGTTCGAGAGCGTAGGCTTCTGTAACGCCTGCCGGATGGAAGGAGGGTGAAAAGTCCATGGTTAGGGTGAGAGGCATCCTTGATGATGTTTCTTGCCCTGCCCAGACAGCGCCTGTGATAAATGTTCTCGATGGATGTTAACTGGGTGCCGGTGATCCGTTGAGCAGTTTTCACCACCCGCTGGAGTGCTTTGCGGTCAGATGCGGAGCAATTGCTGTACCACACTGAGATGCAGTTTGTAAGTATGCTCTCAATGGTACAGCGGTAGAATTCAGCAAGGATCCTGGGACTGAGGTGAACTTTTTTAAGGCTCCGTAAGAAATAAAGGCGCTGCTGAGCCTTTTTGACCAGGGTGGAGGTGTTTAGGGACCAGGTGAGGTCATCTGAGATGTTGATGCCAAGGAACTTGAAACTTGACACACGCTCCACTACAGCTCCGTTGATGTAGATGGGTGTGTGTGCATGATTCCTAGTCCGCCTGAAGTCCACAATGATCTCCTTTGTCTTCTGGGTGTTTAGTTCCAGGTTGTTGGTGGCACACCACACAGCCAGGTGCTGCACCTCATCCCTGTAGGCTGACTCGTCGTCATCCTTGATCAGACCTACCACCGTGGTGTCATCTGCAAATTTGACTATGGTGTTGGAGCCATAAACAGGAACGCAGTCATGGGTGAATAGGGAGTACAGGAGAGGGCTCAGTACGCAGCCTTGTGGCACTCCAGTGTTCAGGGTGATGATGGAGGAGGAGAGGTTATCTAACTTAACAGACTGAGGTCTGTTAGTCAGAAAATCTAGAATCCAGTTGCAGATGGGTGTGCTGATTCCAAGATGGCTGAGCTTGGAGATCAGCTTGGAGGGGATTACTGTATTAAATGCAGAACTGAAATCTATGAACAGCAATCTCACATGTGTGTTCTGACTGTCCAGGTGGGTGAGGGCAGAGTGAAGTGCCGTTGAGATGGCGTCCTCAGTTGACCTATTGTTGCGATAGGCAAATTGGAATGGGTCTAATGTAGCAGGGAGACAGGCTTTTAAGTGGGATGCGACCAGTTTCTCAAAGCACTTGGCAATGATGGGGGTGAGTGCAACAGGACGGAAGTCGTTAGGGACCGATGCAGTGGAGTGCTTCGGTACCGGCACGATGGTGGAGGTTTTGAAGCAAGTGGGGACAGTTGCTTGGGCCAGGGACAGATTGAAAATGTCCGTGAAGACCTCAGCCAGCTGCTCTGCACAGGCTTTAAGCACACGACCAGGTATTCCATCAGGGCCAGCTGCTTTCCGTCCATTCACTTTACGCAAAGTGGAGTAAACATCTGATGTGGAGAGTGTGAGAGGCAGTTCACTGGGTTGATGCTCAGTTTTGAGTGAGATCTCCTTATTATTTTTATCAAAACGAGCATAAAAGTGATTGAGCTCGTCTGGGAGGGAGGCAGAGCTGGAGGGGGGCACAGAGTTAGGTAGTTTGTAATCTGTGATAGATTGTATGCCTTGCCACATACGCCGGGGGTCTGAAGAATTGAAGTGTTCTTCAATCCTCTGTTTATGTTTGAGTTTGGCCTGGCAGATACCCTTCCTCAGGTTGGCTCTGGCTGAGCTGTAAGCCTCCTGGTCACCAGACTTGAAGGCTGCATCTCTTGCTCTGAGCAGAAGGCGAACCTCTCTGTTCATCCAGGGCTTCTGATTAGGGAAAATTTTTATTTTTTTGTGTGTGGTCACTCTACTCACACATGTGTTGATGTGCTCCAGAACAGAGTTGGTGTAATTGTCAATGTTGATCCGGGAGTTTGTGGTGGCCTGGGCAGCAAACTCACTCCAGTCTGTGTGCTGGAACTGATGTTGAAGAGTGGAGTCTGCACCTTCCAGCCAGATTTTAACAGTCCTTATTGTAGGTTTCACACTTTTGATAACCGGGGTATACTTGGGGAGCAGGAACAAAGAGAGGTGGTCAGACTGACCCAGATGGGGGAGGGGTGTGACTTTGTAGGCATCAGTCACATTAGTATAAACATGGTCCAGTGTTTTATGTCCCCTTGTAGTGCAGGAGACATTTTGGTGAAATTTGGGGAGAACAGATCTTAAAGTGCAGTGATTGAAGTCCCCAGCAACAATAAAGGCACCATCCGGGTGCAGGGTTTGTAGTTTGCTAATAGCAGCACAAAGTTCTTTCATAGCCACGTTAGCATTAGCGTCCGGAGGTACATAAACTGCAGCTGCAACAATGCAAGTAAACTCACGTGGTAGATAGAATGGCCTGCACTTGATAATCAGGAACTCCAGATCAGCAGAGCAGTGGGTATCAACAATGACAGAGTCTTTACACCATGATTTGTTAACATAAATGCAAACTCCACCACCTTTGTTTTTACCAGAGGTTGCTGCTACTCTGTCAGCCCTGAAGAAAGAGCGTCCATCCAAATGCACCACGCTGCTTGGGACATTGTTGCAGAGCCATGTTTCAGTGAAAAACATAACATTACAGTCCATAAGCCATTTTTGTGTAAGGGTCCAGATCTTTAGTTCGTCCATCTTGTTCATCAGAGACCGTACATTGGCAAGGAAGATGCTGGGCAGAGCTGGTCGATGTGGGTTTAGCCTTAGCTTAGCACGCAGCCCACCACGCTTTCCCCGTCTTTGTTTACGGTCTCGACGCCGACGCCGAGAACTTCCGGTCGGTACGAGTGATCCGCTTGTCCGCGGTGATCTCAGTAGCTCCGGCGGGAGTTCGCTGAAGTCAAAAGGATGATCTAAAACTATGTTGGAACACTGTTTGTTGATGTCCAAAAGTGACTGTTTAGTATAGATGTAGTTCGCATAACTGAATCGCGCGAACACGAATGAAATAACCAGGTAGATTAACACTAATTTCCGAAATCTGGTAAGACGCTGAGCCTCGCGATGTGGTCGCGCCGCCATCTTGATCACTTTTAACGTGCTTTGATACAGCACTCTGTGAACAGCACTTCATGCCCCCGAAACCCTGTTCTCATGTAAAGGAACCAAAAACTCAAAACTAATTTTTTCTTTTTTAATTGAAAACAGTGTAGTGTAACCACCCTGTAATTATTTCCAGCACAAAACCATTATATTTTTCTTTTTTTTAATGTGCTTTATAGTGAAAATTATAAGCATTTAACACATACAGAATGTCGTGAAAAAGTTCATTTTGTGTCAGTAATTCAACTCAAATTGCGAAATTCGGGTATTAAATAAATTCAGTGCACATAGACTGAAGTAATTTAAGCTTTTGGTTCTTTTAATTTTGATGATTTGGCTCGCATTTAACAAAAACCCACCAATTCACTACCTCAACTAATTAGAATATGATGAAATGCCAATCAGTTAATCAACTCAAAACACCTGGAAAGGTTTCCTGAGCCTTCAAAATGGTCTCTAAGTTTGGTTCACTGGGCTACACAATCAGGAGGAAGACTGCTGATCTGACATATGTCCAGAAGACAATCATTGACACCCTTCACAAGGAGGGTAAGACACAAACATTCATTGCCAAAGAAGCTGGCTGTTCACAGAGTGCTGTATCAAAGCACGTTAACAGAAAGTTGAGTGGAAGGAAAAAGATGCACAACCAACCGAGAGAACTGCAGCTTTATGAGGATTGTCAAACAAAATCAATTCAAGAATTTGAGTGAACTTCACAAGGAATGGACTGAGGCTGGGGTCAAGGCATCAAGAGCCACCAAATACAAACGTGTCGAGGAATTTGGATAGAGTTGTCGTATTCCTCTTGTTAAGCCACTCCTGAGGCGTCTTACCTGGGCTAAGGAGAAGAAGAACTGGACTGTTGCCAAGTGGTCCAAAGTCCTCTTTTCAGATGAGAGCAAGTTTTGTATTTCATTTGAAACCAAGATCCTAGAATCTGGAGGTAAGGTGGAGAAGCTCATAGCCCAAGTTGCTTGAAGTCCAGTGTTAAGTTTACACAGTCTGTGATGATTTGGGGTGCAATGTCATCTCCTGGTGTTGGTTCATTGTGTTTTTTGGAAACCAAAGTCACTGCACCTGTTTACCAAGACATTTTGGAGCACTTCATGCTTCCTTCTGCTGACCAGCTTTCTGAAGATGCTGATTTCATTTTCCAGCAGGATTTGGCACATCCCCACACTGCCAAAAGCACCAAAAGTTGGTTAAATGACCATGGTGTTGATGAGCTTGACTGGCCAGCAAACTCACCAGATCTGAACCCCAGAGAGAATCTATGGGCTATTGTCAAGAGGAAAATGAGAAACAAGAGACCAAACAAAGCAGATGAGCTGAAGGCCACTGTCAAAGAAACCTGGGCTTCCAGACCACCCCAGCAGTGCCACAAACTGATCACCTCCATGCCACGCCAAATTGAGACAGTAATTAAGCAAATAAGCAAAAGGAGCCCATACCAAGTATTGAGTACATGTACAGTAAATGAACACACTTTCCAGAAGGCCAACAATTCACTGGATTTTTTTATTGTTTTCTTGGTCTTATGAAGTATTCTAATTTGTTGAGATAATGATTTGGTGGGTTTTTGTTAAATGTGAGCCTGTGTGCATTGAATTTATTCACAATATTTTATTTAACAATTTGAGTTGAATTACTGAAATGAATATTTTCATTACATTCTAATTCATTGAGAAGCACCTGTAGTCATGAAAGTATGCTCTAAGTATGCTTGAGCGTACTTGATTTTATTACTATAATCATCTTCAAGGACAGTTTTTTTTTTATATACTTTTAACATTTAAGTGCCCATTCAATACAGTTACGTGCACTTATTTTACATATTTGTTCCATCTGCTATATCAAAAATGATAAGACTGGCTTTTTTACACAACTGTCCTCAATAAAGCAATACATTTGGAGGTTTTGCACAAAAGGAGTGGGATGAGGTATGTATAAAAGTAGAATGCTTTGGGGTTAGCAGTTTGTTAAAGTCCACAACCTGATAGTAATAGTGAGGCTTGGCATATACCACTGATCAAGTGATCATCAGCTAGATCTGATCTTGCACAAATGTAGCTCACTCTTTATGATGCATTGGTAATGTACAGTAGGCAGTGTGTGTGCTGTATCTTTCCAATGGCAGGTATTTTCTCATTCACTCTTTTTTTTCTGTGCTACTTCACCCCTCGCTCTTGCTGGCCAAGTTTGTGTCATGCTGGGATGAATGACCATGACCGGTGGCTCATGAGCTCAGGAGAAAAAACGTCACCCATAATGTCAGCATTTTCCGCTCTCCAGCTACATCATCACCTGATTGTGAGAGCCATGGTTTGCTCTGCGGCATGCTGCGTTCTGTCACCACGTGTGATGATAAGACCGCAGATGACTGCGGAGGTAAATGTGGGGCTGATGTTTCGGTCTTCTCTAGAGCTGAGAAGTGGGTGAAATCTGAGAGGTCCAAGCAGAAGAAGAGATGACAGTGTGTGGATGTGAGGAATCAAATCAACTTTTTGTTGAGAGTTAAAAACAGACCTCTAACAAACAGTTACTGTAACATTATCCAGAGGCTTTTTTAATACTTCCTCTGGATTTTCTGTTGAAAACCTAAAAGCTGAAGTAATGTGAGAAGGTGATATTAGGGAGGTTTTTAGTTCCCACACTCTAGAAAACAGGACACAATGTATTGTGTTAATATGAAGGAATTTTCCTTAGTGTTTTTATACTGGAGTTTGGTCCATACTTTGAATTACACATTGCATTGTGTGTTAGGGTGAAAATAAATGTCTGTAATATTTTATTTAAATTATATATATATATATATATATATATATATATATATATATATATATATATATATATATATATATATATATAATTTTTTTTTATTTTTTATTTTTTATCCAATTCATGCTTTATTAACTTTACATTTTTTTAAGTATTTAAAAATGTTCTTGTATATCCACCTTTTAAACGTTATAGTTCTATTTCATGGATGCTTCTCATGAAAAAAATATCAAATTGAACTCTAAAATAAAAAGAGAGAGAGAAAAAAATTAACTGATTGACAATTTTCATATTTTTCACTTTTCAATATTTGAGATATTTACATGATATTTACATTTTCCTATCAAATTACCATTACCATAATGTGAAAAGCGTCTTTCTTACTGTAATACAATATTGAAAATCATTTTGTCTGACCTTTTTTCGATCTAAATAAAAAAAATTATAAATTAAAAATTCATAGTCACTAAATGCTTGGAAATATTAGTTAAGTTTAAATTGTGAATCCAAACCAAAAGCACCTGAACATTATGTTTCACCAAACTAGTTGTGATTGGCCCAAACTGGAACATGTGTGAGATGTGTTCATAGAAGTGTGTCTCCGAGGCCGAACACGGAGCCTAATCCTGAAGACAAGAGCTCTTTAGCAACACTGCGGCTTAAGTGATCATGCTATTGCTATTGCAGACTGTGAGTACATTAATGAGAAAGGCACCCCGTAACCTCAATGTAGGGGTTTTTGCCTTGTTTACATGCTGTTTTTTTGTTAAATGTAACCAGAAATACTGTTAATAGATCAGTGGTCAAACTCTGTTGGTCACCTCAAACAGCTACTGAATTATTTAATTACCAGTGTGAATGAAATGCAGTTCAACAATATTTTTCATTGCTGTCAGTGTACAGACATGCTTTGATAGTGCTCGGTCTGTACAAAAAAATAACCAACATCATTTTTATTTCATGCTTTCTCAAGTTTGAAGACATACTCATGTGTTGATGCATTTCTAATGCTAGGAAACCTCCAGTTGCATGAATGACATTCCAAGTGAGTAACACACGAATACGTAGCTTCTCTTCACTCTTAACACTTTGGTGCTTTTTGTCATTTGTGAACAAAACATTGTATTTTTGGATATAAGTTTTTATTTTTATTAGTTAATAGTTTTTTTAATGTCATCAGAATGGTACAAAACTTGTTTTGGCACTTGCTATGTGAACATGCTAATGGCATAGTTCAAAAATGTTAAATGGTACTGGAACAATTATGGAAATTATCATTGGAAATGAATGGGAAACCAATTTTATCTAGTGGAAGAGTTTGGTACTGCGCCTAAACAAAATCTTACCGAAAGCTCATTTTTTGAGATAGCAACTTCAAATTTAAAAACACAGCTTGTTTAGACTTATGGCTTTGATTTTCTCACAGATCTAGAGTAAAACATGTTTTGGAAAATATAAATTTCATATGAGATTTAAAATGATAGTTTTGTGCATTTTTTATAATAATAAACTTCAAAAAAAATTGAAAACTTCACTTTAACTTTTTTCAGCAGTACTCTGCCTGCTAATGTGTCTCTTTTAAAAAAAGGCCAAATTGAAGTCTGTGGTCCATAGCATTTAGATTTACGATTGGAAATGTCATGTCTTTGCTAAAAAAGGTGGTTTACAGGTAATAAATGGATCATAAATATAATTTAGTACCATAAAATCCCCTAAAAATATTTAAACCTTTCCATTGCACAAAATGTTATTTATGGAGGAAAAAGGTTTTTTAGATTGCTGCAAAAATCCCTTTTGGAACCTTTATTTTTAAAGTGTGTTGAGAATACTATAATTGATATGCTGAAACTGAACTTAGAACCAAAAGTAGCAAACAGTCTCCCACATGTTCTTATTTTTAGCTTTTTATTTTCACTAAATCAAGCAGTTCCTCCCTTGATCTTCTCCAGACCTCCAGGCCATAATCTACAAGCCAACAACCAATCTAGTGTGGAACCTTTTTGGAAACTTAATGTCCTGTTCTGTTTTTAATATTGGTATCAGATGAATACATGAATACATCAGCATGATCTCATAGAAAATCTTGTAAAGGTTCTTCATCTGAAAGGAATTTTAAAATGACAATGGGAGCAATGCTTGTGAGTGATATACTGTAGGCCTACTAGAAATGAAAAACCAGTTAAAAGTTGTGAGATTTGAGTATTGCAGCTGTAACAATTAGGATACATGATGGAGAATGGACTTTGCATTCAGTCACTAAGCAAAACAAAGTGGTCAACAACCAAAAATGTAAACCAAAACTTGTAAACCAAAACTTGTCCAATGCTTCAGTTAGGGTGGATAGCATATTTTAAGATCCATGGGTGTGTTTCAAAATGCTCCCTAGTTTAGTAATAAGTACTCTGCCCAAGGGAGTCAGCCATTTGTAGTGATGGCGTATTGTCAAAATCATTCCTCCATGCACTGAAAAATATGCTACCTGGAACTTCCCAGAATACCCATGGATTTTGATCTGTCTGCTGAGATGAATGGGAATGCTAACAAATGCTAGCTTTATCCAGGTATTATAGACATCATTATTAAATATTAAGTTATTGGTCAATAAACAAGAAGGATACTGTTTATACGACAGTGTCTTTGTTGAAAGGCCATTGATATTTAGTGATATTCAGCAATATTATTGATTCGGCTGCACTGACACTATTGGAGAAAACTTGAACTGTCTTTTGTAGAGTTGCCTTTGTCCGTGTTTCAGAGTTGATCAATTATGAAACCACTTCAGTTAATGAACTGAATTGAATTAACATTGAACTAAATAAAGCTAAACAATGACACTTGTCTTCTGTAGAGCTTTTTCTGGTTAAATCCATTGTTTTGTAATTGATGAACTGTAATTGAACTAAACTGAATCAACATTGATGTAAAATGAATTGAATTATGGTACAAGTATTGTCTTCTATTATACTGCTTTATAGCTGAATATAATCATAATTGATTACCTTTGCAGCATTGACACTTATTGAACTGAATTGAATCAACATTGAACTAAACTGAGCTAAACGATGATGCTTGTCTTCTGTGGAGCAGCTTTAAAGCTAAATTGAAGTTGTTTCATAATTGATTAATTTTGCAATATTTACATTCATTTTTTCTTGTTTATTACTGTACATATGCTACAGTATGTATAGTGCATTATGTTTGACAATGACTTGACTTAAGTTAACAGATATGCTTTAATGCAGCGTCACTGTGTTGATATTGACTCATTATAACAGTTAAGGTATCAAGGCCATTGCTAGCGGCCAAATTTTGTTAGATTTTCAAGAGGAAGCAACAAAGTAGCTGCATTTACATATTTTGTCTGTTATTCCTTCTCTGTGCACTTGCCAAAACCTTGTCATGCTGTCAGTCTGTTCCTGTTGGGCAACATTAGCTTGCTTGCATAGAAACAAGTTGGTGCAAAGCCATAAAAAGGTTAAACAATAACATTATTCAGTGCAGCAATACCAGTTGGATGAGCTGACCTACTGACTTTTGCACAGTTTTGAATGTTTAGCCACTCCTCTCATTAGTGATTTGTAAGGAGGTCTTTATAATGATATGGAGTTTTGTGTTGTTGTCGTCAGTGTCTCAATTTGAAGAAATCAATATACGTGATAAACCAGGCTCACATTTAATGTGTAGATGTATTTTTGTAATCAGTCATTCAAGCAGACATGTTAAAATGCTCGTTAAATAATTCATGCATTGCTTTGCTTCTGTGCACAGAGTGAGTCCTACTCATCCTAAGGCTGATGTCCTTCAAGAGCAGCGTCTGAAACATGGATGACCCTTTAAAGGTTGACTGATTCCAGCTGACACCTTCATAACTATGCTGCGAGTCTTGCAAGGCCTGATGGCCACAGTAGCCACCAACAACCCACCCAAATCCTCAATCTAATTCAGGGAATGATCAAACCATCCTTTCTACGACACACATCAAGAGACCTCTTACATACAGGTTAGTAACAAAAATGA